>NC_142707.1:29919833-30222863 GCF_055471065.1 Atractosteus spatula
TAGGAAGATGTTTATAATCTTTAATTTTCTGTCACCTTCAGTTGCAGTAGTGCCTGGGTTAAGCAACACCAGTACCAATAAAAAGCTTCTACTTTTCTGCAGGAAGAATCTACAAAACGTTTAATTTCCAAAAAGTAAAAAAACTTAATAAAATGGGAATTTGATCGGCATTAAAGTTCGTTATTGCTGTTCAGAATATAGCAACGACAAGCTCTATTCTGAAGCACCACAGAAAAAGGGATGAGCACTAACGTTAGTGTCCCACAGTGCAAGGCACGCTACACACCACTGAAACATTACTGCAAACAATTCACTGCCACAAGCTACAGTATGAGCTCTCTGTTGTGTGACTCATTAAACTTACTCTAAGGCAGAAAGACCAATTGTTTTAGCAACAATTACACAAACACGGATGGGATTTGGAAAGGGTGCATATTAATATCGGAGGTTAAACAGTTAAAAACTTTTTTTCTTGAATTATACTGTACATAACACAGCGTAATACCTCGAAATGCCACTTTGGCGATGCGGTCCCCCTTTCCTCGGAGATCTGTAACCGTTTTCAGGTGGACAATCAGAGCCATTATAAGTTAGATAAGGTCCGGTACTTTGGGAGAAATCACCTGCAGTTTTATTCCAAAACAAAAAAAAAATGTATAGTCTTTTTCTTCACTGAGAATGTACCTCTAGACCGAGCATTTCAGAGCTTCTTTTAGTGATGAAAATAATTCTCCTGCCATTATGTACCAACACCAGATCCGCTTTTGTTCTGCTGACTGAGAATATTTTAAATTATTAAACAGCTTTCATTTTATCCCGCTGGAAATTGCGCTGACTGGGTTCACGTGCTCTGCACCCAGTATCTGCTGCGTTACAGCGGTGTTTCAGTCTCACCGTGAAGTCAAGTGCTTGGAAAAGTGCCGTAGGAGGGCGTCAGCGGCGCAATAAACCTACCATTCAAAAGATGGGTTCACTGTGGATGCGATAGGATGGGAGCTGGGTTCATGCATCCGCTAATGTGTAATAAATGCTATTTTATATTTCTTTTAAAAATAAGCTCCAAGTTTATTTTTTGGCAGCCGGATTCATGTGCGCTAAGTGTTTTATTAGAACTATTAGGCGCTTATAAAGCTTGTAGATGAATGCACTGTTTCAAATAAATTTTGCTTTTATTTATCGAAGCGTTTTTCACCTTTTAGGTTACTGTGAAATACGTTTGACTATCACAATGGTCAATGGTATATGCAACGGTGAACCATTTACATATTTCATTTATATAACATATTATTTTTATAGTCTATATATAGTATAATTTGGTATGATTTTAATTACCATGGGAAACACGTCAAGAGAGACAGCACAAATGTAACGACAGCTTAAATGCACGTCCTATCGATGATGATTGTTTTCCACATAGTCATTTATAAACGTATCACATTGTCGTTTTTTTTGCAGAGATCATACGAGCTCTCAGTTAACCGTCAATTATCCTCTTAGTCGCGCAACAAAGTGCTCCCCGCGGAACCTTTGCGCCATACAATCTGCCTGAGCTTTTGTTTGTAGCTTGTGAAGAAATTCCGCAGCTTCTGAGACACTGGTGCCTCTACAGTCAACTCATGCCCTCTCCACTACTGTGACAACTTGCAAATACTGTACATCTTCTGTTTTTCTCCTTTCCTCGAAAGAGTTATACCATGTTTGGTTTTGCTTTGTGACATACAGTACGCAAAATAAAGTATACAATATGTGTAAACTGCAGATGCAATGTTATGTTGAAAACATTAAAAACACTGTAACGATGTTCAAATGTTTAGAATCAATGATCAATATAAGCATAGCAGTACAGTATTTTTTTGGCATTCAATCTCATTGAGCAAGAGCAAGATGTTAAGTTCCAAGAATATAAAAGATCCCAAACAGGTTTTAGAGAAGTGTGTAATCGCATTTTTTTTTAACAAAAGTGCGATTTGTTGTGAATTGGTTCAGAATTGAGAAACTGTGAAGTGTTCTACTAAAAAGTGTACATTAGTGAGTTCATTTTTAATTTATTTTTAACTTTGAAGTTTAAAATAATGTCAGTTAAACCTTTAGAAGCACAACGCTCTATTTACAATAATTGTGCTGGAAGACACACTTTCTGCTTTGATTAGCTGGAAAGAGGAGGGGGCTTCGGAGGTTTTTGTTATAAATAAATAATTATCCTGCCATGCTAAAGCACTCCAGGCAATTATTAGCCACCCTTAGGATAATTTGTTAAAAACAAGGAGATTCTGAAATGCACTGGAAAGGCAGCATTCGGATTCTTTCAGGACAGTTCTGTAACCTCCAGAAAACTCTGCCCTCTGAGGGAGAGGTACCTCAAATTCAAGACATAAAAACACAGGAAAGGCCAAAAAAGAGAGAAAGCCATTTGGCACATTTAGCCGGTTTGGTATTTAGATGTTAATTGATTGAAGTATCTCATCCAGCCATTTCTCGAAAGAAGCAAGGGTATGCTTTCAGTAAATCTGGAAATCTTGTTCCATACTCTCACAATTCTTTGGGTAAAGAAGTGCCTCCACTAAATGAACTGCCATATAGGTTTCACTTGTGTCCTGTTGAAGTTTTTATTTCAATATACAGGTAGTTGTAGTTGTAATTTTTATTTCACTGTTCATGTTGAAGAAGTCCCATGGTTGAATGCAATGTCTTTGGGGATTTTGAATACCTATATCAGGTTTCCTTGTAACCTTCTCTGTTTAAGACTTATAATTACATAGGGGATCTGATACCAGTTTTCAAAATAATGAAGCATGATACTGTACTTTTGAGACCTACTGTAAGTGTTTTTAAATGCCAACAGATCTCTTGAATTACTGAAAACTGAAGAGGTGTGGTGATCCCTTGCCTTGCTGTACTTGTACATTGCAAATGTCATGTGAGAAATCCCTTTTTATCTAAGTAAATATCCAAGAAAATCCTTTATACTGTATTTTGTAATACCACTGATATCGCTGCCCTTTGTTTTAAGTTTCCAGGATATTCTACCGTGAGAGTGCATTCAATTCACTTACATTTTTTGTGGTTTCTTGGGTTGTGCCTTATCAAGCTGACTTAAACAACTAGCTTTTTTGAAGCAGTGTATAAGCACACTTATTTCACCGTAATACTGTCAAGTTACCACTCACTTTGCAGTACACTAGCAGTGATGCATGCCGAAAAAATCTTATGGCCTTTGTCACAGTAACTAGTGATGGTCCTGTGTGTTTATGATGGGTACTGTATAATATGAATCACGATAGGATACTACTGTTTAGCCAAATACTGTATGTTACCACAAATTAAATATCTCTCACACTAATTCTCCTATTGGTTTGGAAGAGGGAATGAACATAAAAGAGGATTATGAATTAGCCAGGTTAAAGTTCAGATTGTTCAAAAAGTTAAGCAGTACTACTGTATAAAAGCAGGTCAATATTGTAAAAACTAAAATGTACAGACTCTATAAACCACCTTGCAAAGTAGTTAATATGACTAATAACACTTATTGAATGACATAAGCCTTTGAATGACACAATTAATACATTTCACAATCCACAGGACATTCAATATCAATAAAACACCATATGCTTTTAGGAAATTAGGAATGGTAGTCTGGATGGTTTTAAAAAGATTTAAGGTGACATTAAATCTTCATGCAATGTCCTTTCACTTCACAAGTTTGAGACAACCCCCTTAAAGTCAGGTTGGGAACAGAGATGGAAATTTAGGATTGACATGCTAATTGCATTTCACATCCATTTTGATTGTGTCATTGGATTGTGCTTTTTTGTACATTTGACTGATAAGTACTGTAGATTGGGTTGTGGTTGCACCTGGTCTTCCACTCCAGGCTTTAAATTTATAACTTTGAATCCCCAGCCTGTCACAGGCATTTCCAATGGGAAAAATATCATTACAGTCTTATGGGACTTTCATTGAACAATAACATCTAAATAATAGTTAGGACTTGTTTTTTATGAAGCTGTATATTGTTTAGATATTATTACACAACCTAAACAACACAAACTATTTAATTATTAAATATGAATTAAAAATAGTAAAGAAAAATACTGCATAGTGTTTTTGAATGAAATCACAATTTGTATTACCACCACATGACTTGCACAGGTTAACAACAGAAATAATGAGAATGGGTGACAAAGTATTGAAATCGATCAAAAAATGCATTCGTAAAATAAGTGCGGAGAAGGTGTTATAAAAAGCTTTGATTCTTACAGGGTTTCGTTATAATATATTAGTTTTATCATCGCTTTATTAAGAAGTTGAAGCAATGTGATTTTCGTTTTGGATGATGGTATTTAAATGAAAATGTAACTACAGTATTTCCGGCGGCTATCATTTCTGTCTTTTTAATGATAAGCTTTAAACTAAACCATAGTTTAAAACTGAAAAGATTTTAATCTTTATCACAATATTGTTAAAAAAACACGGAAAATCATTGCTTTCAGATACGCTGACGCAAGGGGAGCTGTCCTGCCCCTGCGTAAACTGCAGTTGCCTGGCAACACATTGTTGCACTTTCATTGTTTGCGTTTTGTTGTTGTTGCCACTTCCAGCAGCTCAAGCAGAATTCGCGTTAGTTTTCATACAACATTGAAAGTTAATAGAAGTAAAAAGTTTTTTTTTCCTGTTCCTTTTTTTTCCCCTTTGCCAAAGGCTTTGGTGCAAGAATGGCTTACAGAAGCGTGGGAACGCTAGTCACTCACAACAATGCGACATACATTCCGCCTGCTGTAATGCCTGGGTAAGCCATATAATAATAATAATAATAATAATAATAATAATAATAATAATAATACGAGCTGCAGTCCTCAGCAAATATGATTTCCCTGTTAACACACATACTATAGAAAATACAAAACAACTTTTCCACTAGCTAATAGCACAACGATTTCAGGTTTTTTTAAATTGATGTAGTATTGCTCAATGGGTATTCACAAAATGCAATTTACAGGTGCAATACACTTGAAACAGATTATTACAGACACCTTTTATAGGGATTTGAACAAAACAGGGTTCTTGTATTGATTTACAAACTGAATCAGATTTTTTTAGACCTGGGGAAATAAAAGCATATTTTCTTTGAAAATATGGTATGCATTGCTGCCTTACAGCTGTGGGGCCCTGGGTTGCCATCTGTGTGGTGTTTCTGGGGGTTTGCTCTTGGTGCTCTGGGTTTCCCCCACAGTCCAAAGACATACTATTAGGTTCATTCGGGGAAAACTGGTATGTGTGAGTGAGCCTGTGTGTGGTCTGCAATGGTGGAGTCCCGTCCACGATGTATCCTGCCTTGTGGCCCATTGCTTGCTGGGTTCTTCTTTGGCTTCAGCCTTGTACTGTATAAAGCAGTGTGGGAAACTGATGGGTAATAGTAATCTTCTGTGTTTGGCAAACATTCATACAGTTATGTTAGTTTGACTTAAAGTAATTCATGATGGTATTATAATAATGTTTCTGGTGGTAGTAGTCCAAATAGTATTAGTTTTATAGTTTTATTCATTGTTATTTGTTTATTATTAATAATAATGATAAGAGAGCTGTCATGTCTTTTAATGATTTGTAGACCAGTGGTTCCTGTAGGATCCCCACACAGACCATTGATCAGAATTGCAGGACCACATGATTAAAATATGAATTCATCAGTCAATTGTGTATCCATAGCAACACATTATGCAATCTTCTGGCAGCAGTTAAAGCTCTGTAAACACCTACAGTATACCACACATATACCATACATACACATTAAAATGTATATTATATTGTCAGTAGTTTGTTTATATAGTGTAAGGTAAGGGTTTCCTGTCCTGTTCCTGGAAAGCGTGTCAGCAGGTTTTCTTTCCAAATTTTAACAATGTAGGCTAGGTCTAGTTTAGTTTAATGGAAACAATTTAACATCTCTGGTGGACATCTCTGGTATAAAGTTTTCCAAAGACAGTGTATTGCTATAAAAACAACACAAAAGAATTCCCTTTCATTGTAAAAAGGTTTAAAAACATGGATTGCATTATTCTTGAATTTCCCTTTTCATTTGTCCTTTAGTCAATCAAAAAATCAAGTTCAACCCCTTCTTTTTTTAACCTTCCCAAATTCCAGGCATTCATTCAATTCTGATACATTCTGTATATGTATAAATCTGGCTATTTGTACTGTATGTGCCAAGCACAACAATTAATATATTCAAGTCCTTCAGTCTTTCATGTATATATATATTATAATAATAATAATAATAATAATAATAATAGGTTTTCTTAATGAATAGAAAATACTTGAGGTAACACATAAAAAATGTGCATTACCTAATGGGCACCTTGACAAGAATAAAACCAAACAGCGATCACAAAATAGCTCAATTTTCACATTACATGTGTTATACACATTTTATTCTCTGAATTGTGTGCTGAATAAAAAAACTGAAGACATGAGACTAGGGTCCATTATAAACCAAAGGATCCTGTTTAAGAATAGCTTTAATCATGGGTAACTTCAGAAGGGTTAGCTCTGTACTAAGACAGTCATTCAATCCAGACAAGAAAGATAAGAAAGGTACAGTAGATCAGAACAAATAGAACATGCAGTCCTTGATATCATCCCAGCCTAAGCAGCTATGAACAAAGCTGATACTATAAGTCTTCAAATTTCATTAATCAAATCCTTTCTTAAGATCAGGTGAAACATCAGGATGAACGACTGGGTCATGCATTCAGCCATTAATATTCAATCTATGCAATTATTTGTCAGGGTCCTTGGTTTTACATGATCAAACCATAAGAGTTGGAGGGACTTTTGTATGTACAGTATTTCCACCAAGAACACATGAAAACCCTCTTGTCAGCCTGATTGCTTCCACCATCACCTTAATTGCAAGTGGTGTTTTCTGACAGAAAAATGGGGGGTGTCATTCATCACACTTGGGTGAAATCTACCTGATTCCCTGAAGCTGTTTATGATTTTGTCAGCTTGTTTACTTTCCAGGAGGGACCATCAGACACCACTTTTGTTGTCTTTTTCTTGGGATGCCTTCAGATCTTTTTTGTGTGTGCTTTTTTCACTTCTCATGTTTTTCTTAGTTTCATTAAGGGACATTTTGGGAAGGTAAAAAGCTGCCACCTTTGATGGTTTTGCACACTATGTAATGCTTTACAATTCTATAAAAAAAACGTGTCTGTCCACTAAACCTTTTTCCACATGTTTGCACTTACAGTAAATGCTTTGTTGCAAACTAGAAGTGTAGTTTGAAATGTGTTTGCCACTCTGACCGTACAGGCCTGTTTTCTGGAGTGCCCCAGATATAATTTTCATCCACTTTGGAGTTCAGACATTGAAATCTGTAGCTGTTTCATACTGTAGTTGTTGTTGAAATATAGTAGCATGCTTCACTAGTTCGGAGTTCAGTTTGGAGAGACCGCCTGATCTAGGCAATGTCAGCTGGTACAATGCACCTTCCATTTCTTGATGTATGAGTTCATTGTGCTCGCAGCGATATTCGAAGACTTCAATATGTTTATGTGCCTGTTCAATTATTTTATCCCCAAATGCCTCAATCTTCATGGTTGAGTCTTTGCTTGCAATTAACTAACTGACCAAGGAACCTCAAACCTAACAAACATTAATTGCTACTCCAAACTGTCATGACTAAAAAATCTTTAAAGCAATGAAACGTGAAAGGGTCTGAATCTGTTTGCTGCGATCTGTATGCTGTAGCTGTTCTGTCTAATTAATGAAGTGTAAAGAATAAATCTAGAATTCTGTCTCTTTTCTTAAATGTGTGGGTGCAAATCACTTTTGAAAGCTCAAAGCTTGGATTTGACTCACAATAGATCATTATCATACAGTACATGCATCATACTGCACATCAGGTCATAACTCCATCCTGCATTTTGGATCTTTTTGCAAATCTCAGCAATGTGAAAATAACCAGTTTTCTAATTAGGCTCTCTGCCATTGTCTGAGTTTTTCACATTATGAATAACACACTGAAAAGTTGTACTGTATATTCTATATCTGAGTATTCTATATAATATAAACCAACTGTGATATCATTTATTATGGCTCTACTTTTCTCTTTCACTTTTATAGCTACCGTGGCCATGTACCTACCACAAGGTATTTGTACGGTGATACTTTTGGGAATGCCACTGTCAAGTATTTTCAGAATTTCCGCTGTGCTGTCATGGAGTCCAGCAAGAGTCCATACAGTTCAGGAGGTCAGTTCCCCACGATCTACTCTCACAACCCCTGCCTAGTGACAGCCTGCCGGTCCCGCAGCCGAGACAGGGCTCTCCATACACCCTACTGGGCCAGAAACAATGTGGATTTCAGCCGACAGGAGGAGCTCAAACTGTTTGACAAGGTAAAGCAGAAACCTAGAGGTGCTCTATAAACAAGAGAAAGATGCCAGTGATAAAAGACTTCCATTTAAAAACAGCATATCAGAAACACTCATTTCTAACAATGACTAAGGTTGAAGACTGACTGTGTAGTTTAAACATCCAATGTGTTAATAGGCTTGATAAAAATTAATGTAGTGATTTATGTTTTTACTTTTTTAAAGCAAGTGCTGCCTTACGTTCTGAAATGTTATGTTTCAGGGAAACAAGATGTTACTGATATTTGTAAGGCTACATCTTTTGGGTCCAATGTTCCCTGTGTTAGCATAGTAACCATACAGTACAGTTTTAACCAAATAGTGATTTTTTGTGATAGTCTGAAGTGAATTTGCAGTAAAGGCATGAGGTGCAAAATACTAAAAACAGAAGATGTTCCTTCAGCTTCTGCAAAGATGTCACATTCCCAGTAAAGTCATTTGATATATTGAAGTACCTGAATCTGTGAATAAGTGGATCTGCCAGCACAATTTTCCCACACACAGTGAATGACCAGTAGCACTCAAGTTAGTTAAGGCAGGCCTGTTTGCAAGATAGATAATTCTTTTTGGTGGATGTTTCTCTTTTGCCCTGTCTCCTGTGTTGGGAAAGTCAGTGATATCCACCATTAGAACACTCTGTCTGGTATTCTACTCTGCCTTTCATTTGTAATGAAGTCTTAGCTTATTAACTAACTCATCTAGCAGGATTTAACATTTCAATGACAATGACAACTTAAATTATACTTGTGAGATTGAATGCTATTTTATCAATAATATTTACAAATATACTGTAAAATTATGTTAACAGATACACCGTGGAGCTTTAGCATCTTGTATTAAAAAACAAACAGATCCATTCTGGGCATCATTCCATTGTAGGCAGCTACTAATATTATAAAGCACCAATATTATAAAACTAATGGAAGTCGCACAACACACTTAACTTTTTTTCTATTGGTCATATATTCTAAAGCTCACTTCTGAAATATAATCAGATTAATCTGTGCACTGTGACTGTTAGATGTTGCCATTGTATTTTGTTGTCTGAACTGCAACTTCAGCTTACAGTTTTCAATTAAAATCAATGCCTATTGATACAGTTTCAGTAAGATAAACTCAATTCAATTAAAAAGTAGAGAATTCCTAAAGGTTGCACATTTAATTGCCTGACAAAGTTTGATGGAGCAATGCTTTGTCCAACAAATACAATCTTTGCAACTTTTTGTTTTCCTTCAATGCGCTGCTTTGCAAGTTTGATAACTGAGAAATGACACACTTATTGCTTCAAAATTCTATTGTTTTTTTTGGTTTTCTTATAGCTTGCTCAGAAACACAGGGAGAGTTATAAAGACAAGACTGGTACCCTGCAGCCAGTGAAATACTTCATTCTGCCTGTTCAGGAAAGTGAAAGATGTCATCAGAAGAATATGTAAGAATCCCAGCTATCAGTAAAAAAAACTGACTTTTCATTGTATGCATAGTAAAAAAAATAATATGTTAAAAAATAGACATCTGTTCATGTAATTATCACTATATAAAACCTTTGCTAAAACAGTTATTTAATATACAGTATATTTAAATAACAGACATAACTTGTATAAAGTATTGTGTATTACTGAATTTTGTTAATAATTTAAAAACATTCTAATATAATGTACTTTCACCAACTTTGGAGGCTTTTTTAAAGATGAATTGTAACAACATAGTCAGTAATATGCAATTGAAATGAAGGAAGGAAAACCAGAGCTTGTTAAGCAAAGACAATATAAAAATAGTGTATTGGATTCTTTGTAAAAAATACAAAAATAAAATATTTTTGTGTGTGTGTCTGAAGCTGTAAGATTTGAAAGCGTGAAGTACAGGTACCTTATTGTCATCTATTATTGTATTTTATTATTATATTCATAAAAAAGCACACTTTCATTTACAGTATAAAATGCCCATTTTCTTACTGGATTCCTGGAGATCAATTAATTTTATGAAATAAATTAAATATGCCTGGGCAGCTGAAACCTATGCCTCAGTGACTCAAAGTCCCACTACCAAAATATGACGTATACTGGTGAATGTCCATGAATTGTGTAGAATCTCAAGAGAAGGGATACTGCATGGGGAAAAACATTGTATGGCAAAGATTAAAAAATTGTTCTGGTTGTTTGCTTTCCATGCAAACAGATGCAAAAAAGAGAGGAGTATGTACTCCAAAAGGTACCATCCAACAGGAATTTAAAAAACCCAAGATGAACAGGATGCACACTGTCAACTCAAATGTCCCAGTGAAGGTCTCTGGGTGCCCAAACTGCATTAGTGACTAAGAACAATTTGGAGTAGATTGTACTTCATGTTCATCTCAGTCTTTTACTGCAATTAGTAAAACAATTTTAACAGGCTCTACTACCTTGAAAAGCAAGCAATTAAAGCAAGCTTGGAGAATTTGCTCTTCCACTCTCCTATGTATACTGCAAATACTCCCTTGCTGCCCATAGATCTGTTTTCTAGTCTTCCTCTCTCCTTCTCCAAAACACCATTGTACAGTAGCTACCTCCCTGGTTCATTCCTCAAGAGTTAGGGGAGCTGTCACAGTGCTCATCGTCAACCAGCATTGTCATTTCTTCAGCCAGGCAAGTTTATGTCAAAGTATTAACTACACTATCAGTTTATATTAGTCACATCATTTAATCGGAACTACAATTTTTACCAAAGTAATGAAATTAAATTAGCTGGAAAACACAATATCATAACGCTTGTCTTCATTTACTGTATATCATGTGTTCAAATTACAGTTTCTCCAACATATCAGATATAAAATACTGTACTGATGGATAAGCAGTATAGACACCCTCATCAAGCAGAAAAAGTACAGGTTAATTTCCCTTTGTCCATTGTCCTGTAATCAATCAGTTCTGAATCAATCCATAGCTATCATACTACAAACTTGATCACTCTAGTTAGTCATTGCATGATAATCTTGACACTTATATTCAAAGAAAATATTCCTTTAAAGCAGTAAACGAAGTAGATGGTGTAAATTAGAGTTAATGCACCACCATAGCCAAAAGAGTAGCTATATATACTATAGTATTTATCGCTATTTGTTAATTTAATGTGTTGGTTATAAAGCATAACTGTAAGTTTAAAATGTGCTGCAAAAAAACAACAAAAATAAAGTTGCAGTGTGTTTCATTCTATAGAAAATGTGACAGATTACACTATAAAGCATGTCATATGTGTAATGATCACCCACTCTTTCACTGATTATTTTTAACACTGTATGGAGATGTATTGAGGGGTGAATGGAAACTCAAAGTTGGCATCACACTGCAATCTGATTAACTACCATACAGTTATTATTAAAAAGCAAAGGATGCCACTCCCTATTCCAAAACCTTAAACTTATAGCAAGAAAGAACTACTTGAACTATTTAATTACATTGCCAAGACCTCATGCTAGCTCAGGGAAGCAAAAGAGGTTTCTTGCCCTCTGCTGTTTTTATTTGCACACTGAGGACATGGTTTCAGAGGCACCGAAGAGAGAATGACTGAACAGTAGGTCTCATTGACCGCACTACAACTTCACAGGTATCTAGGAAGTCAAAGGATTGCCACTTTGTGAAAGGCTGAGAATGTTGGATGAAGTAAAAACCCATACAACCCCAGCCGCTCTCAGCTGATTGGATAATACTGACTGTTATTGGACCCAGACCCAGTCGTGAACAAGCTTGTAGTCAGCTTATACTCCAGATGTGTTTTTTATTGCTTGAACAAGTATCATATGAATCATTTTCATTATATTCATTAGTACCAGAACTCACTGGTACTGGGACGTGGTCATGGGCTGTACATCTGTTTGTAATTATCATATTTTATCAAGTTTGTCAGTGCTTTTAAAATAAAGTTTTGCTTAATTTTTAAAAACTGAACAAAACATCATGCCACAGATACAAAAATGGGAGCTCTACAAAAACAAAAAAGTAGGAATAGTTTGTTAGTGTTTAAGTTGCCTATTAAATTTGAGTTCGCTTTTAGGCTTCCAGTTATTGTTCCTTGTATTTGTGTTCTTTTGCATACAATATATCAGTAAGTGAGGAATCTAAAAGAAAAACTGTCTTGTCAGTGCAAAATGCTGTAAAAGAGGTTGTTTCAAACTCATTTTATGTCATATATGACTTTATTGATCCCAAAGGGAAATAGATGTACAGTAGATATTGTTATTATTGATGTGTATATTGTTCTTAGTAAGAGATTTCTTTTCTGCACACAAAGAGTAACGGTTATTTTTGCAGTAAGTAACCTTCTAATAATTTCCAATAATACCCAGAGAAAGAGAGGAATCATTTTCATTTGAATTTTTGTTTCTAGTATTTGATCTGTTTTAACATGAAAATATACAGCATTTCTTGAAATTGGCATTTCTTACCCTCTTTCATTCTCCTTCTGACAACATAATACTTCTACCTACAGTAATATCTCACACTATTCACCTTAGTTCTGACTGAACACATTTCTTCTTACAATGTAGCCAAGCAGAAATATTGCCAATTTTTTATCTGATTAAAACCAAAATCAATTTCTTCTTTGTTGGCACAGGCAGTTGAAAATCCCAAAGGAATGTCAATTACCAACCAACTTCAAGAAGATTTAGATTCATATGAGTAATATTGGCATTTTTAAATGGTCAGGGACCTAGGTTCTGAGACGTTTACTTTCTTCTCCTATACTTCTGAAGAACTAAATAATCACAGATCAGTAAGCTAATGTATAAATTCCCCATAACCGCCAGAAGTTCTTCTTTCCATTGCACTGAAGTGTTTTCAGTACAATAATGCCACACACAAATAAATGTAAAATTAAGAAATATGAGAGGCACGGTAAACTGCATTAAAAACTAGGAAGCTTAGGCTTCCAAGGGACTGTTGTACTCTGCTGGCTAGTGAGGTGTTTTAATATGTGATAGATCCCTACAGTATATGGTTTCCGGTAGTGTACCTCACAGATCTTTGCACATTCTAACATTTCACATCAGATGTTAAAAGAATTCAGGCTTGGTTACACAAGGCCTAACTCTGTAGTTCAAGCTCTAACTAAACTTTGTCAACTTTCCCTATCTATAAATACAATCAGGCAGCTAAGTTGCTTACTGTCTCCAAAACATAAGCTTATGACCAAAAGACCAAAACCACTTACATTCTAAAGTCCACAGACAATATTGTATGCTTTATTTTGTTTGCTTGACAAATCTATTTAAAAACATACTTTAGAATAGAATCCAATAGAATAGAGTATTCACTATTAGTTCTGGTTCTCTTCTATTGTCTATGTAGTGTATATGGGCTGGGCTGTTCTTTTTCCATAAACATCCCATAAAACGTCAAAGGGATTAAGATCAGGCAAATATATCAGTTTCAAAACTTTGAGCAAATTTAGTAATGTTTAGGGTCATGTCTTTTTGAAAAACAAATCTTCGCTCACAAGCCAATTTCTCTGCTTTCTGCTATAATCATGAAGAAAGTCGTTAAAAACACAAACAATATTTGTAGTGTACAAAACTTTAAACCACTTTTTTTTACTGTAAAGTAAAACAAGTCCTTGAAACAATCCTGTTTGTTTTTTTTCTCAAATACTGTCTTCTCCCAGAAATGAATCTTTAGTTTTTCAATATTACTATTATCTGTAGTTTTTGTACCTACTTTTATTTATTAGTTTATGATAGTTTTTGCTTCTCAAAGGTGTTCTGATACATGGCATTTGATTAAATCTAAATCAGGAGCAAGCTCAGTATTAGTTTAAAAACAATGAATCTTGAACTTAGCAATTAATCTTCTCTTTGAGTTATTTTCCTCTTTCCATGTCAGCCACATTCAAAGTATGTGAATAGTTACCATTTATTCCATGTTTGTTAGTTGTGTTCAGTTCTCCATCATGGGAAACATTTATTTTTCTCAAGGCTTCATTCCCAGTCAATCCTTGGGCTGAACGGGAATCACGGATAGATGATCATATAATGTTGTATCCTTTAGTAACTTTTCTCACCCTTGCTCTGTCAGGGGCTTTGTTTAAAATAATGAGTAATTGACTGTCCAGCTCATCAACTGGCTTCTCTGAGTGTCAAACATTTGGTTCTGTTGTCACATTCACTTCAGGTCTGAATGCTGTCTGAATCATTGTGACTGAAAGGGAAATGTAAACTCCTGTCTGTATGGTTTTAAGGAAAAACATTAAATAAATGGCTGTAAAATTAGTTTACAATACTTATAGATTTACTTCTGAATAATTAATGCTCAAACTGATGGTTTACATGTAATTTTCTTTATTTAATGTATAGGTATTTCAGCAATATCTGCCATGTCATTTGATTTTTACTGTCAACTCATATATATTCAGTACTACATTTAAATGTATTTTACTCTTAATACTTATGTCAATGGCATTGTGCTATATATTTGAGCATTTCTGATATACTATTATGTTGAAATAGTGAGGTTTGTACAGTATCCTATCTATCCTGTCTTGATAATAAAATGCAGACATTTATGAGAGATTTTGAGGAGCTATTGATAGGAACTAACAGCATGTCTCTTTAATAGTCCCAGAGAGACTGTTTCTTACTAGTGTGTTCTCTGCAGCATAATGAAGTATCAGGACAAGAAGTAATATAGTTCTATGAAACAGAATAATACTATGACACTTCAGTGAAGGTAAGGGTGGTTTGAAATGCATAAGTCTGAAAGATTGCATACAGTATTTCAATAAGGTGAACTTGATCAATGGTGCACAAATGTAAACCTAGACAATAGACAATGTGTTCCAATTACTACAGATTATTTTAAAAATATTGAATACTATCAAAATAGCTTTGGTCTTACAGAAACCATGTTATAGATATTAGCCATTTCTTTTTGGTCTTTACAGAAGTGAATGTAGCTGCATTTAAATTTTGTTGAGTTTTGAAAGCCAGTAATGAAGGTGTTTCAAATTAAACCTGGGAAACATATTTACTAAATTAAGAGATATTTTTCAAAGATGGACATATGCATAGAAATATGGAGATTTTTGGGGGGTGGCTGTGGAAATAAGTTTCTTACAGATGAGAAGAGACATTATGGTACCAGTAGGAGATAACAGTGCTGTCTGTATTAGAGACCTGCCCTCTGTGAAGAAGAATAAGACCCCCTCTGCACCTCTGCCACTGGAAGTACACAGATACCAGACCTTCCCATCAGGACTGAGGACGTCTCTGGAAGACAGAACAGTGAGGGATGTCTTCTTTGAGCGTCGATAATCCTTTTCCCACCTGCCACAATAAAAACCTAAGTTCTGTTTTGTGCTGCTTGAAACTCCTGAATACAGCTGTTTATTACTGAAAACCATAATCTGAGACAACAATCTCTGTCTTGAATAAGCTTAAAAGCTGTGTCTAGAAACAAGATAAAATGTCTCACATGAGAAAAGAGAAAAGTTAAAAATGTTACAGTTACTTTCCCACTCTCCAGCCCTAACCAGTCTTTGTCCTCCTAATTAACCAGGCAATTTATATTTTGCACATATGAAAGATGAAATATAGTTGATAATTGTGCTGTACTGGGTTTTGTGTTGAAGAAACAAGATATGTAGATTATAAAAAGACTTGATTTTCAACAAAGTACATTCATACTGTCACGCCCCACACTCTCCCTCACAAATGCCGTTCCATTCCTGTCACGCCCCACACTCTCCCTTGCAAACGGCGTTGCATTCCCAAACCCATTGTTTCACAATCTCATTCCTAATTGAACCCATCCCATTCCCACATGCACCAGATTCCACAAATGCTCACTCCCGAACCAATTATCCAACCACCTCCCTTTCCTTTCAGTATTTAAAGTTCCCTCACATACTGTACTAACCCTTGCTCACTATTGAGAAGCCTCCTGTAGAATTCTCTTGTGTGTAGGCCAGAAGAAAGGAATTGCAGTTAGGTTGTTTTTGCCTGTGGAATGCTCTTTGTCTTGGATCATTTGGACTTTGGTGTCTTCTTGCCTTTGGATTGGAGTGGACCCTTCGGAGAGCCGGCCTGGAGGCCTCCTCCAGGATGGCAGAAGGGGTTGACTGCTATGATCGGCCTAGGGAGGCTCCCAGGCTGAAATGGACTTTTCGGTTCTGCTGGATGCATGAGGGAGAACCACTGGGACGGCGTGAGTTTGAAGATTGTTTTGTTTGAGGTTTTGGGCCTTACGTCCAATGATGTGTGGTGTGTGCAAGGGAATAGACCCTTGAAGTATATTGATGTTTCTTTGAGAAATGAAGAGATATATACTGTAAGAGGGCGTCTGTTAGAGTTACGGACAAGAAAAAGGAGAATTTTTTTAAAGACTATGGGGTGTTGGGTTGCTACAACGACAATTTTTGCGTGGTGATAGTGCATTTACTGTATATGACCCCTTTATTGGGGATGAAGACGTAACGGCTTTCCTCCTATGACATATCTCAGTCATGGGTCAGCCAGAGAAAATTATGGATAGCCGTAATATCTGGACTGGGAAAGGAAAGTACAGAGTGCTACTTTGATCTGACGCACGTGGGGCAGGGGGCTTCCATCATCCCCCAGCATCCTTTTCTTTGGGTTCCAGCAGGGGCTATTTATTTTATCAAAATCAGCTCCAGTTCTGTAGGAAATGTCGTAACTTTGGACACCATGTGGCCGAGTGTAGGGAGAATGTGTGTACGATATGTGATGAGACTGGGCATGTTGCAAGGGAATGTCGAAAGAAGGTGTGCACTTTGTGGCGTGGAAGGACACTTGTTCAAGGGCTGTAAGTGGAGAAACATACAAATGGCACGGGAATATGACCAAGGCACACTTAGAGTGGATGGAGAGGAGGAGGAGGCCTCTGAGGAAGAGGAGGCTAGGCTGGAAGTGGGTGTGGCTCCAGTTAATGAGGGAGCACAAGAGGTCGAGCTTTAGCAGGAAGCAGGGCACGGTCCAGCTGTTCAGAATATGGACGACAAAAACATTACAGTGCTGGAAACGGCAGAAAGCGAGCAGGAACCTGGGAAAGTGATAGCTAAAAGACGAAGGGAAGAGGACGAGGGCGATTCCGGTGCGGAAGAGGAGAAGAAGGTGAGGGAGGCACCAGTGGAAAAGGGTCAGGAAGAGGAGATGGAGGATCAACCAATACCAGGAATGGAGGTCGAAGCAGAAGAATCGGGCGACCCTGTCGAGGAGGAATCTCCAGCTTTGGCCAGGAGAAGGGAGAAAACTTACCTGAGGTTCCAGTCATTTGCCCCAGACATCATCGACACAACGTCCGAGGAAGACATTTTGCGCCATCTTTCTGTGGGATGGTACTCACCTGTGAAGGATATTTCAGAGGATTCCAGCTCTGACCAGTCAGATGGCATGGAGAAAGAGACAGGGCTGGAACCACCATGAGTCTCCGTATCTGTACGGTCAATGCAAGAGGACTGAAAGACAGAATAAAGAGGATTGCAGTTTTTGAAACTTTGAGGAAGCACAGGTTTGACGTGTGTTTCCTACAAGAAGTTCATTTAGCTGGGGAATATGATATCCACAGATTCGCGAAGGATTGGGGTAGTCTGAAGTCACGGTGGAGTGTGGGGGGAGTGCATTCAGCAGGGGTTGGAATTATTTTTGGGAGCATGGTGGTGGAGGAAACAGAGTATTTTGTGGTAAGTCCAGGAAGGGTGATTGTGAAGGATGGATTGTGGGTGGGCACCAAAGTCTGTTTGATATGTGTGTACGCACCAGCACAGCGCAGTGCGCGGAGGGGTTTCTTTGCTGACCTAGCGCCTTGGTGCACTATAAACAGGTGGGTCTTTTTTGGGGGGGATTTTAACGAAGACATTTTGGCACGGACAAAAGGGGCAACCGAGATTAATCAGCTGTTACGTGACTTTGCACTAAAAGATAGTTTTAAAGGCTTCTTCTGAAACTTTCCGGTCACGTGGTAAAATACTAGGGGAGTGGGGAAAAGATTGGATTATATGTTTGTATCCTCAATCATTTCAATCCAAAGTGTCACAGTGACTCCGACATGGTTTTCGGACCATGTAATCATTCGGTTGGAGATCGGTGACTCCTGCACGAATTTTGGAAGAGGGGTCTGGAAATTAAATACAGCCATTCTGCAGGAACACGATTACATCCAGCTGATCAGAGACAAATTGCAATTATGGGTAGCCCAGAAAAGCAGCCTGCCAGCTTTAATTGAATGGTGGGAAGGTGTGAAACGAAGGCTTAAAAGGATCTCTCGGCACTATTGCACGCTGAGAGCACGTAGAAAGAACATGGAGGTGTGGCAGTTACAGAAGGAACTACAAAAGATCTATGAGCAAGGGAATTGTGGTCTGGTTTTTGATGTTCAAAGAGCTCAAGAGTTGAGGGTTCAACTGAAGGAGATTCACGTTAGGAGGGCACGAGACTTTTTGTTTCGTTTGGGTGACCGTGTAATGGAGCAAATTAGAGGATGTGTCAGGCCAGTTCTTCAGGTCAGTGAGGGCAAAACAAGTAAAGAGAAATTTTGAAGGTATTAGAGTGAGCTCTGATAGGGTGGTGCGGTCACCAGAAGGAATTATAGAAGCTGTCTCGAGATTTTGGGGCATGCTTCCAAGAAGAGAGTAAAAACATAGAACCAATGGAAGAAATAGTTGGATTGGTGGCCAATAGATCGGAGGCACAGGAGATGGAGGGACTGGATTCAGGATTTGAGCTGCTGGAAGTGGAGAAGGCCATGTGCAGCCTGAAGAAAGGCAAGGTCCCGGGTGTTGATGGGCTGCCCATAGAATTTTACTTGACCTTTTGGGATCTACTCGGACCAGTTTTGGTAGAGGTGTTTGAGGAAATTTTAAAAGGCAGAGGGTTGAGTGAATCCATGAGGCAGGGGGTCCTGGCCCTACTCTTTAAAAAAGGTGACTCCTTAGATTTGGGTAACTGGAGGCCTATCCAATTTCTTTGTAGATTATAAGATCCTTGCTAAAGTGTTGTGTAGCCAATAAGGTTTTGCCAATATTGATACACCCTAATCAGTCGTGTGGGGTGGCGGGTAGATCTATTTCCTGGAACTTAAAACTTATAAGAGACTCAATTGCCTGGGCAGAGGACAGAAATATGCCTTTGCTTGTAGCAAGCCTGGATCAAGAAAAGGCTTTTGATAAGGTTTATCACACTTTTTTTGTGGTTGGTACTGCAAAGGTTTGGCCTGAGCCCTAGGTTTGTTAATTGGTTAAAGTTACTTTATGTCAATGTTGGTTTAAGGGTGTGTATCAATGGGCACCTGGGTGGAAAAGTTCGGATAGGAAGAGGGGTAAGATAGGGATGCCCTTTGTCACCCTTGCTGTATATTCTGTATGTGGAACCTTTGCTTATCATGATTAGATCTCATAGTAAGGTAGATGGTCTGTGTGTGCCAGGAAGTGGAGGGAGGCAAGTTAAGCTTGCTGCATATGCAGATGATGTAACTTTGTTACTGAGTTTAGTCTGCAGTATGCCCTAGAGACTGTGGACAAGTTTGGCCGGGTGACAGGCTCTAAGGTTAATAGGGACAAAAGCTTAATAGAGATCTTTGGAAAGTGGAGAAGCAAAGCTGAGGTGTCAGAGACCCTGAGGGCAGAACTTGGGCCAATAAAGATACTAGGAGTAGAATTTGGATCTGGGGTGCTAGGGCTACACAACTGGGAAACACAGCTGAACCGGGTTAGTCGAAAGCTAGGCATGTGGAGAAATAGACATTTATCATATATTGGGAAGGTACAGGTGATCAAAATGGACATACTTCCTATGCTTGTTTTTTTTGGCAAATGTTTTTCCTGTGCCTACATGTTACTATAAAAAGTTGACAAGGTTGGTGTTTCAATTCATCTGGGGTGGAAAGTACGAGTGTGTGAGTAGGGTGAATATGTATAAAGGGTGTTATCAAGGTGGGAGGGATGTACCGGATCTACCTTTAAAGTTAAATGCCATATTTGTTGCGGGTGTGTGTGAAGCTGTGCATAAGGAGGTAAGACATGCAAAAAGAATACCCAGGCATAAGGGTCCCGGAGTATCGCTGGAGGTTCCTACATTATAAAGGTTTATCTAATAAGGTGAATTGGTTGTGTGGGTGGGGAAAGCTCTCGGTGCGGGAAGTTATGTATAAACATAAGCTGACGAAGTCGTCTGTGTGCCCGAGGGCTGAATGTGGTGCGGTAGAGTTGATTGCGCATGTGTTCTGGGGTTGTAGGGTGGCACAGTTAGTCTGGGAGAAACAGAGTTTTATTTTCTGGGTTATGGCCGAGGTTATGGTGAGGTACAAGTGTGATTTATTATGAATTAAGGGTATGAATATACATTATATCTTGCTGAATCACAATGCTCTGTGAATTATGATACAGAAAGAGCAATATAATATTCATTCCCATAATGGATAACAATATAATACTGTACATATTTTAACTTATTTCTTCCCATTTGTTTTTTACTGGTGATGCTATTAAGATATCTGTGATATTGCTCTGAAACAAAAAAACATCTTAAACTGTGTTAAGGCACTATAGATGGATTACTAAGTGAATACTGAACTTGGATTCCAAGATCTTCCTCATGTGGAGAAATTTAAAGAGGCAATCTTTGAACTGTGAAAACATTTTTGTTGAGTGAATTGAAGTATGGTTCCATTTTTGAGGAGCTTCATTTGACAACTGCTCTACAAGACTTTTCTACAATCAGAAACTCAAAACTGTGCCAGACAAGTGCATGTAGACATGGATCAAAATTGTATTTTATTCTTTATTAGCTTCTTCACTAATGAGCACTCAGCTCCCAAGACAGTGATCTTAATTAACATGAAAAGCCTATAGAACCTTGTAGGTTATGTTTGGCAGAAGACCCCACCTTCCCAACAGAGGAAGATTCCATGAAACTGAAATGGTTTAGTTGAAACAAACTCAGCACACAGCTCTGTTCTAAGGTAAGATTAGGAGTTTTTCTGTACTTCATGTTATTATTGTCATTAGCAAGATACGTTATAATGGGAGATACCACTTAAAAGTATTAACTGACATAAATTGCACAGGCTAAAGTTTCATTCATTTTTATATTTGTGGTAGTCATTGAGGTCAATTGAGTGATGGAAAAAATAAGATGCTACCTTGTTCTCAACAGAATTAATTCCTGTATGTTTCTGGGTAAATATACTTTGTTAAAGTATCCTATCAGTCTTTTATTTAATGACATTTGTAGTATTATTATATTATGTCTTACATAATATATTATACCCACAGATATAGTACAATATACTTGCCCACAAAATATCAGCAGTAAATATTTTTAAATATTACTTCTTCATTACATATTACTGTATGTTAAAAAATGAGACATTCACTTCTGATAAGTTCTGAATTTTGCACTTTAGACTTATATATAGACTTTCCAATGCATTTTTCTTATAGGATATATGATTGCCTTATCTACTGTGAAGCTATTTTTTGCCCATAAATCAAAAGAATAGGGACCACAAACAACATTCATAGTTGATATATTAGCCTGTTCAATAAGGTACAGCCTTGTGGGTTTATGGATTTATTAATTCCAGGGAGATCTCTGAGCAGCCAGAGCATCACATATGAAGCAATAAGGAATATTTAGATTAATTCCCTTTCACATTGCACTACAATGGCCTCAAATCAGCTATCCATCTCTGCATCTGTGTTCAATAACATGATCCTGACAACCCATTTCAAGAAAAACTGATTCAAGTGTTTAGCATGAAATATGTTACTTATCAAACAAATATATGTATTTACAGTATATAAATTAAGAGCTGGAGCACACTCTGGAACAGAAAATCAGCAGTGCAGATATCTGTAAGATGCAGCAGAAAATAGTATTAGAAGAAACCATGAAGTCTGTGAAGTAACAAATTGACAGTAAACAAAAATGTAAAGATTTATTTTCTGTTTTAAATTGATGAGATGCAAAATATACACGACACTGAAGTGATGAAGACATAATTATGCAGTGCTCTGGCAGAATAAAATAACAATAGTTATTTATTTAAGTGAAAGTCAACACAAATCATACTGTATATACTTTATTGCTATTCAGTAACAACCACATTTGGGAATGCTTCAGTCTGATTTTGACATGATTATTTTGTATGATTATGACATTGACCAGTTTCTCAAGAACATCTTGGCACAGGTTGGTGAGGTACTCTTGAGGTTTACATTTACAAATACATTTGTATTCTCTTCTCATTTGTTAATGGTCATTCTATTCTTGCTAAGAACAATAATGTAGAGTTTAGGGGTTATGCTGGATGCAGTATATTCTGGTTTATATTTTAGGCTCTCACTTGAATGCCACGTTAACTAGTTGGTGATGTCTGCTTTTCTCCATTATCATAATGTTGTACAGGACAAGTCTTCAATTAAGCTTTTCTCTGCTCCAAAACTTTGGAAATCCCTCTGTGACATTAGTCAGGGATATACTGTACAATTTTAAAATGCATTTCATAGTGTAGTTCATTTCTTTTTACCACTGAAATGAAATGTTCTAGCTGAAATATAATGTTTTAATTTTTAACTTGGGTTGGCACTTTGACTTAAATTCCTCTCTTTTGACAATTATGCTGAAGATGGGATTTGCAGAAAATGTGATTAATCAGAGAAAATTACTATCCTCCAGATAGTATAGAATGCCTGTATAGAATAACCAGTTTAAGGTAAAATATTTTAGTAGCTCTCCCATACACATGACTATGGATTCTCCTTTATAATTACATAAGAATAAGATGCATATAGGAAAAACCTTAATTTATCACATTAATGAGGGGAAAAATAAGAAACCCTACTGGTCCAAGTTCTGTTGTAAAATAATAATAAGTTTAAGTGTTTGTTAATAAATTTAGAATAACTGACATTTAGATAAATAGCATTAGAAACACTGCTTGTTTCTGCTAGAAACAACAATAGAAGAACCTAATTATGATCCCAAAACACTATGCTGAAAGGGAATTCTGTTTATTATATTAGAAAAGAAGTGCAAGCATTCCTTTTGAAAAGGGAGCAATACAGCAGCATCCTGGATTCGTGAAGTATCCACTCTCAGAAGATTTAACTGAATGCTGGTGGTGTGGATATCTTAAAACAGCTCTAGTTTAACTTTGATACATCATGATCCCACACAAACTCTTGGATTGGGTTACACAGCCTTGCAGTGTTCTTCAGCTTTCTCACTGCAGAACTGCCTCTACAGTCTCCTGTTAAATAACACCTAATAAATAAGTAAGCATGGTCCATATTGCACTTGTTGGGGATAAGACTGCTGTTGTCTAGTAAGCACAAAGGGGACCCCTCTCTAATATCAGACTTGTATACCACCAGTGTTCACTCCCCTTCACACTACCTCCATTCATAATGCATGGTCATAAAGTTTCAGGATCAACTTTCACATTTTTTGGATTTAAAACATTGAAACAGTGGGAAAAATACTTATTGAATAGTATCCTGATATTATTAATCCTAGGTTTGACAGCAGCTATTATTATTTTGTTATATGCATATTTATATTTTTATTATGGTGAGGTAAAATAAATAAGACATGTGAAGTGAAACATTGCAGAAGCACCATTATACTATTAATGCAGAGTGCCAAAATTCTTAGGTCATATTTGAAAAAATAACTTTCAGTACCTGTATATGTCTTAAAGTAAAAATAATTAATTAGGTAAAACCATTTTATTTGTTGTCTCCTTTCCTTTACTCACCTTGTCAATATCTAATAATACATCTATCTTTTGTGCTGTTTTACGTGGCTGATAACAGGCTAAAGCATGGATTGTACTGTAGCTACAGTACATCAATTTTCATACAATTTCTTTTTCTGTGCAGTGAATTTCTAAACAAAAGATAGGGTATGTGCCAGACTATTGCATTTAATGTTTGTCAATAACAAAACAAGCAAGGGAATGAGTATTCTGATATTCATAGATTTTTAATTTAGTAGTTTGTGTTAATTGTGAATGTGTACCCACAAAATTGTTCAGACTTAAGGATTTACACAGAATTATCTATCTAGGCACTACAGGAGCTTGGCAGGTGCCTTTTTTGGAAATTGGCTGTTTTTCCTTGTTGACTCTTTTGCTACAGGAAACATTTGTTTTTAGAGGTGGGTAAACTGAAGGGCACAAATAGATGACTGAGAAAACAGGAGGTTTTACACTGTACTCAAAGTTTTTGTTTACAATTAGTTTTAGGACATTTGGGGTAGAAAATACAGTAATTCTCTAGCTCTTCAGAGAGAAATGTAATCACAGTGCAACAAGATGTTTTGAACAACAACAATTATATTGCAATGTTTCTTCCTAAACTGATGAAGAAAGATGTTGATCAGAAACATACAACTTTTTAACAACTGATAAGATAGAGAGATGCTTTAGGATTGTCATTGTCTTAACTTGAAATAAAAAGTGTATAATTGCAAAGAAAATTAGATATCCATCTCTTTGTAATTCAGTATTTGACTAAAACAGAAATCATTTATGTATACACAGTTAGACTACATAAAACTATTTTTTAAATGAACAACAATATTAAAGTTTAACTATCATGTGCTCAACATCTGTAATCCTTTGGTTGATCCTCTAAAAACCAATTGCTTTCTTAAGATTGTAGCTGGAAAATATACCTGACATACTAGTGCCCCCTATTGGATCCAAGCCTCAAAATCCAGGACCAAATACTGGAAAGTGCCTGTGTGATAATTCACGATCCTGTCTTTTGTAAAAGGTTTTCTTCAATTTTGCATTTTTAGTTGTAAATTATTACTTTTAACATGGGCAATCTTTTTTAGGCCATCAGCCATTTCGCCCTGCAACTCACAACTGGCAACCCACTGAAGCTAAGCAGGTGTGAGCCTGGTCAGTACCTGGATGGGAGACCTCCTGGGAAAAACTGAGGATGCTGCTGGAAGAGGTGTTAGTGGGGCTGGCAGGGGGTACTCACCCTGCAGTCTGTGTGGGTCCTGATGCCCCAGTATAGTGATGGGGACACTATATTGTAAACAAGCGCCTTCCTTCAGATGAGCTGTAAAACTGAGGTCCTGACTCTCTGTGGTCATTAAAAATCACAGGGCGTTTCTTGAAAAGAGGAGGGGTGTAACCCTGGCGCCTGGCCAAGTTTCCCATTGGTTCTTACCAATGATAGTCTCCTAATAATCCCCATCTATGAATTGGCTTCATCACTCTGTTCTCCTCCCCACTGATAGCTGATGTGTGGTGAGTGTTCTGGTGCACTATGGCTGCTGTCACATCATCCAGAGTGTCCAGAAAAGTGCTATATAAGTGTAAGCAATTATTATTTTAAAATGAAATAAGTTTTAAAATTAAATATATTTTACAGGGGACACTTCCTCTACATTTATCCATAGGAAGTCATAGTTCCATTGTAATGGTTGCCCTAATTCAGGTAGTTGTGTGACACCTTGTCCTTACAGAGAATATGAATCTTCTCAATGATGTCATCAAGCTGTCATGCCCATTTCCACTGGGTGCACTATTCTTGTGCGACAAGAAGCATGGAATCCACATCTCATTTAGTTGCTGCCTTCTGGTAACCCCATTTCTACTTCACCTGTTTTACACGTGTGAAAACCAAGAGACTTGTGCACCAGGGAAAGTAAACTTTGGTAAAGAACCGAAAGTAATGTGGTACTATTTTTTACCCTCTCCATGGGGTGTACATCATTTTAGTGACATCACTAAAATGGCATAGATGAGGTTTTGGACTTCTCTTTGAAATGCAGGTATAAAAGCCTTGTCTGTAAAATTATTAACCACTGTATGCCAGTGCTCTGAAGCGTGAATGGAAGGAAGAAGTATGTAACAATATTTTACTTTTTTCTAGAATGGATTAGACTTTGTGCACTAGAAGCAGATTAAGAAGGAAAAAAAGCCTGATCCAGGAACTGGACAGTGGTTCACTGAAGGAGCCTGGAGACACCTTTTCTTGTGCCATATTAAAGAAGTATCTTTTCAGTATTTACTACTCCGTGCTTAATGGAAAGTGGCTATCTTCATAATCAAAACTTCTTTCTGCTTCTTTCTAACTCTCACATACAATTTGCAATACAATCTTGACCCGGTCTTCTCCTGCCCTCTCTCACCCTTTGTTACTTTCTTCTCTTTCTGTTCTTTCATGTCAGATGTCTTACGCACCCTGCCTTTCAGCCACAGCAATATCTTTCTTGTTTTTGTGTCTTTGCCTTTCCAAATCCTGTCTTTCTGCTATCCCCCTAGGAGACCTCTTGGCCACTAACACCCACTGCGCCCTTCTGTGTCAAGTCTGTGCTTCTCCTTCACAGCCTTTTCCACCCCCCAGTGTTAGGAAGTGACAACAATGGGTTCCCTTCCTCTTTCCACCCCCCTCCTCCTCACAGGCATCCATCTGGGTGTGGTGTCAGCCCCTGATGTTTTTCCCCAAACAGTTCCATCTGCTCTCTCGGAGACCCATGGCTCAGACCCGAAGCAAACTGGATTCCTGCTTTCCTTTGGATGCTTGTCTCCTGTCAGCAGCTCTTTTGCCCAACTGAAGATTTGCATAACGACCTCTGACTTGGGCTGCAGACTGCCTGTGTAAGTGGAGTCATTGCATACAGTACCTCTCGATTCTGGCTCTGCATTCTTAAATTTGGTTAGGCCGTTTCCCATCTCCATTAATGGAATCATCACGTTTCACTTCCACTCTTCTCCAAAAGGCCAGAGCTGATGCCTGCTTCACCTGCTCCCCCTTTTCATTCTGCTCTTCATTCACAATAGGATTAGATTTCTAAGTATAGCTACCTTCACAGATTCTGGCTAAATGTGCCTTCTCATTGATTTCTTTCTGACTCATAATTCTGCTACTCCCCTCATAATTAAGTCTATTCCCTAGTATGTCTGTGCTTTGCAATCATTGATCATGCTACTGTATAACTGAACATAGCAGCTGGACAAAACTCGTAACTCATGACAGTTGTCATGCCAATGCACTGCCAATGCCCTTAAATTTATACCTATTGGCCTAAAACCTCAGACACTTTGTCGGATGCAGCGGCAAGTATTACATTACAGTCTCGCTTTTGAATGCACCACTGGCATAAAACTTTTCAACATTTTCAGAAGTCTTTTGTTGGATCTTTCTTTATTTAAAGTTTCCTTCCATGTCTTATTAACATCTAATGCAACCCCAGTACACTTTAAGCATGATCGCGATATTAAGGGTTCTGCTCTGTTTTTAAGGACTTCTTGTGTGTTCTCCTTCCTTACCTTTGCTCAAAATCTAATTACTGCAGCAGTGTGTCCTGAACTTTTTCTCTCTCTGGTCAGTTTGAAAAATATAAGGAAAGCTTCCTCTGAGCTTTTCATTTCCCACTTTTTTATTTTATGTGCTAAGTATACCTTCATTTATTTTTTACTGTAGCTTTACTGTAGTAGTTTTACTGTACTGTAGTTTTCATAATTTCAGAATTCTGCATCAGCATTTAGGTCTCTATTGTTTCTTTTGCAGTTTACGACAGCCCCATCCTTATGTATGAGATGTTGTTCTCCTAAGCCTAATAAGTTACCCCAATAAAGCTCACTTTTCAAATTGTGGCTCTTGTCCACCTTATTTAAGGTTTGCCTGAACTACTGAAATGGAATCAAGTGTTTGGGAGAAGGTCAAGCTTAATCTAGGGCTATCCCTACTATTTTGGAGAGAATAGGCCAATTTTTTTTAATATGCCATACTTAAAATCCCTAAAATATAAAATGCATTCTGTAGTTTATAGAAACATTTTGTCTGTTTATGTAGAAGAGAATATGTTTATAATTATTGGGTGGTGCTTTACCATGCAGCATGAAAATAATCTGAAACATAAGAATCATAATCTACTTCATTGTCTACATACAGTGGAAATTTTCCTTTGGCCTCACTGAGACATTAAAAACAATGTATATACAGAATAAACAAAGCATTCAATGGTTTTTACTGATGCATACAATCAATGTAATAGAAATAACAATATCATACAATACAACACAAATATATAAATAAGTATAAAGCATACAAGTCTAGTATGAGCTGCTTCCATATATGCTGTTAATGCAATGCTCTGAAGGTGAAATACTGCACATCACAGTTTAAAAGAGTAACAGCACTTGGTTGCTCAGCTGGTTCTGTTTTTAACCACTAATTTTGCTGGCTATATTTATCAGCCTTGAATGCTTGACACCAAGGTTCTCATACCAAGCAGAGCTGTTAAAGGAAAGCACACTCTCTACCTGTGTGGCCACCTCTAGGATGTGTTTACTTACATCAAAGTTTCCCAGTCTTCTCAAGAGAAATAGAGTAATCTTTGCATAGCTTTTTAAAGAGAATCTCCAGATTTAAATTCAATTGATAAATATTTTACATATTGAATACAAATTGAAGTCCGTCCCCCATGAATAAACAAACTTTGGTGAGCTTAATGAGTAGCAGATTCTTAGGAGTTATCACCTTAAAGGAATATATAAGGAACTTTAAATGCCTTACAGAAATACTCATCCCCTTTCCATTGTGGACCATATTCTTGAATTAAAGGTGATATGTATATGCATTTTTAAAAAGTAATCAGCCTCTTTACTAAGGCAAACCTAAATCAGTTCAGAAGTACAAAATTACTTTGGCAAGTTACTGAATTTGTTGAATGGCCACTGTGTGCAATAATATCAGAACACACCTGTCTCTGTAAGGCCCCTCAGTGAGGTCAGTATTTGGGTCAAATTCTATTTAATACAACAATATGATGAAAATAAAAGCATGATACTTTAGTGTTTGACATTAATTGGCCCAGTTTAAGAAATGACAGCTGTAAGGTCAAGTCGGCCAAATCCCCCATTTGCCAGGAATGAAGCGGGAAGGCTGCTGCAAAGGTGAAGATGAGAATGTGAAGGTGAAGCTACTTTTTTTTATGGCATTGGTTCAAATACAAGAGGTTTCAGAAGAAGATGGATTGGAGAATATGCGTGGAGTGAATAAGAACCAGGTATGATCAGAGAATGGGTGACAGTAGAGCCAACAAACCCCAATTAGGATGAAATTAGAATTGTGTGGTAGCCTTCAGCAGACTCTGTGTTGACCCAGAAATAACCAAAGGCCATCCACAAATCTATGACCAGATGTGGAAGTCGATTAGGAACTCGTGGTTTACCACTTGCTGACGTTTGCTGCAACTGAATGGATGAACACTTTTTGATTATCCAAAAGAAGAAGGAATAGCAGCAAAAGCTATGTTCTACTAAAGGTAAAGCAGAAAAAAGACTAGGGAAGAGGGAGAGAGAGAGAGAGAATGGGTGAGAAAGCAGCCACTGATGTTAGGAAGTTCTATGGAGGGGGGAACAGGTCATGGCAGGTTAAGGGAGCTGGCCTTTTTCCAGAAGAAGTGAGAAAGTGACTCTCATCAAGGCTTTGAAGTTGTTGGATCACGAGTTGAAAGGCTGGCTGGCATGAGAAGATGAGGAGGTGGGAGAGGCGCAAGTGCGAGAGATGTCTGTCTCTGAGACCGATTAAGGCAGAGTGCCAAAAAAGATGCACATAAAGGGGGCTCATCAGACTAATAATTATCCATTAGAGTTCTAATGGAATGGCTCAACAAGAAGAAAGTGAGTGGCTATGAGTGGCCAAAATCTTGATCTGAATGTGATAGAAAATCGACAGACTTGAAAACTGTTATCTAGCGGTGTTCTTCAACCAACTTTACAGAATTTGAGCAATTTTCAGAGATGAAAATTGATTGGTAGAGAATTGGACCATGCAAGATTAGTAGGTACATATCCAAAAAGGCTCACAGATGTAATTGATGCCATTCTGTAGGTGCTTGCACCCAATATTGACTTTGGTGGGTGAGTATTTATGTAATCGGCATATTTAGATTTTCCAGTCTTTGCTGAGATTTAACTTCTTTCAGCAATTAATGTTTTGAGTTTAAGCACTCAAGTTTGGATTAAAAATATTCACTTCAAATAATGAATACATCATTTTGGTAATTCAACAAATATTAATATTGTAAGGCAATAAAGTAAAATGGAATGTGTTCCAATATGTACTGTCATTTGAAATCACTGGAGTGATTTCACAAAGAATGTTTTTGTTCTAATATGTTTAAATGCATGCTTGAATTTTTTCCAAAATAAAACTTGTGTGATTTGCATGAATGTCCACCCATCCTTCTTTCCATCTATTTTCAAACCATTTTATCCAATATAGGGTTGTGAGGGAATCGAAGCCTATCCTAGCAAGTAACGGGTGCAAGGCAGGATAGACCCTGGACAGGACTCCAGTCCATCACAGGGCACACACACAGACACAAACACACACATGACCAGAGAATTAATGTCATGATCACAAAAAAATATTGACTATAAAGCAAAAATAACAGTTACAATGTTTCTATTCATGTACTTTTGTAGGGCACTGTAGTTGTACAGTACGTGCAAATAAGGCATACAGCCGATTTTAGAGATAAAGTCTTTATTTTAGGTTGCCACACCTCTGTGAGAGCCTGTACATCTGACCCCTTATTGTTTCTGTTATCAGAACTTGTTCATAAATAGAGCATGTAAGTGCTGCACTCTTAAAAGTATTTTCAGATAAACCTCTCACCCACTGAACCTGCTGCCTTGATGCCTTCCAGACCAACACAAAATAAATGGGATCAAGTCATGATCCCACCAGCTCCCAGAAGAGGGAGCCAGAAGGAGAGAAATGGTGGAGAACTAAAATGTGGCTGTCCTCCGAGAAGCTGCAGCCACTGCTGAGACTGCCTGATTCTTGTTCATTACAGCATCGAACTAAAGGATTCTCAAACTACTCACCATGTCTCCAACTACAGAATGGACTCTCTTCGTTCTTTTCATCCCACTTTTTGCTTTAAGCTCCACAGTGAAAGGTAGGCATGCACAATACCACCTTCTCCTGTTCATGCAACCTGCTTGAAAAGAACTTAAAAATATATAGGTACTGACACAAAGATACATTTGCAAACTGGATAAAATTTCACTGCAAAAGTGTGTTGCTTTGAATAAAGCTATCTGAATGGGAAAAAAAAGTATTCATATCTAAAAATTCTGTCATTTGTTTTTCTATTTGTTTCCTTTTGTCTGTTATAAAGGTTTTCTAGCTCTGTACTAGTTTGTTGACAAGTTAGTAGAACTGATTTACAAAAGATGAAATAATTGTATCTAATGGGTTAACTGAAACCTAATAAGGTTCATTGGGGTATAGCTAGAAGAGTGTTTTTGTTTTACAAAAGCTAAAGTATTTGAAGTTGTATGACTTTAATGTCTTGTACTCTAGGGGAAAATTGGGTCATGTGTTGGAATAAAGTAAGAATGATCAAATCATGTATTTTGGTCAATTGTCTTTGCTTGCTTTTCCCAATTCAAATCTCGTTAAAAACTTATGAGTATTCTCGTTTTTCAGATAAATTTAATAATCCATTGTTTTACAGTGGGTTTATATATTTATTTTTTGTTTTATATTTAGTGAATGACATATTTTATGTATGCTATGCATCCATATTCTTTCTCATGCAGATTGATACCTCATAAATCCCCCATTTTGTGGAAAGAAAATATTTTTCTTTGAAAGTAAACTTTCATCATTGTTTAAAAGTCTTTTGACTTTTGAATGTGTACAACAATATGCTCTCTGTTAGATGCAGCAAGATGGCAAAATCATGACTTGCTTTAAAACTTTTCTTTTCCCAAAACATCTGTGAATGTCCACATCATATTTGCTAGCTAAGAAACAAAATGCACATGAAAAATGAAGCAGAATAATAACTTCAAATTTGAGTGTATGACTCTTTTATAATATACACATAACATGAGGAACTAGGAACATCTTTTGAGATTAAACTTAAAATTTCTCATATTGCAACTTTGTAAAATATAGCTTGAAATGCAGTTTTCAGTAATTTTGTATCAAATATGAACCATTTTCCCATATATTAGTAGAATTACATTATCCCAATTCTGTGTTGGTGTGTTAAAGTAAGTTCCTTCATCTCTCTCTTGATTGCAACATTTTATGTTGAAATTTATTCACAGTCATTAAGATAGGAATCTACAAACCTGGTAATGGCGAGCTAATTTTTTTTCTGATTTTTGTTTCACTTGAGCTTTTATTGACCTCAACAATTAACTGATTCATCAATGAATGTTAAGCTTTTCCATGTCTACCACAATTAACCATTTAACACCATCTACAGAAAGTTCAGAATTGTAGCTCTTTAAGTCCAGGACTATTGACCACTCCACTCTTCATTTCTGTGAAGTATTACTGTTGCACATCTGGCTTTGAACAGCAGCAAGCACTGAACAGCTGCAGTGATCCAAATATTTTCTATACAAAATTACCAAAAAGGAAAACACACATAATAAAAAACTGAAAAACAAAAGCAAAGTAAGTTTTGTGACTGAGGTCATTGTGAGCTCAGTCACAATGAGAGTGCAGTTAACTCTGCAACTCCACTTAGCTGACTACAGAAGTGTGTTGAGACTTCTCATGCTTTCTGCATGACTACCAAATAGATTAAGTATTTTATGAACCACTAGTTGACTTGACATAAAGTTAAGCAGTATATGTTAATATATGAGCTGATGAAAATCTAAACTAAACACCTAAACTCTATAAACTCAGAGAGCTTGAATTTCAGTCTGCAAGACTGTGATGTATATTTCTTCAGTCCAGGTGATAGTGGAACTTTGAGCATCTGAATTCTGTATATTGTTAGCTTAGTTTCTTGGCATATCCACTTATTACTGAAGTTGCCAGGCAAAATGGGAAACTGATAAGGCAGATGTTGTCATTTCTGGGATCTGGTGTGCTGTGTTTGGACATACTGTACTGTAGTAGCTGATAAACATTGCTTTTGATGTTTAGCAAATGAAAAATACATTATTAATTGACCGAGAATAAATAATGCAATGTGGCATTTTAATGAGATGTACAGTGCAGGGTGATATAGAAGAGGGGTATTCCTTAGCCAGCTTTCCTCCATTAGGGGATTCTGTATATCAGTACTGATTTATTATTTAGTTGCTTGCTGGGAGTGTGTTACATGTGTTTTGCATGAGCCTCTGGTGTGGTTTCTGTCTATGTATCCATTTTCATGCTAACAAAATGTTCCGGTACCATAATAGCTCTGAAGAAGATATTTCTTAAAGATGTCTGCCAGAAAGTGCAAAAGGGAAGCCAATCTGTCACAGACAATAGCTGAAGTGACCACTGGAAAAAAAAACAACCTAGGACCGACTGTGGCATCAATGCAATTTCCAATTTCACATTAGTCAGATTTAATAGACATTTCTAAGTTGTTTCCATCTATGGGTAATTCCAGTTTGATCCACGAGAACAACTCTGAGAAATTAATTCAGAAGCTGTTTTAGGTGGAGAGGTTAGTGAACATGGAAATGATTATCTAAGAATCAGCAACAGAACATGTGGAACAGGATAGACTGGCGAGGAACAAAATAGGAATAATGTACAGACTATATTGACAATGAAGTTTGTTAATTGAACAAAACCCAATTCATCAAAGATCAACCAGCTGTTAGCAGTCTGAAAATGATCATGGATTATGTTGCTTGGTCTGAACTAGACAAAAGTTCAATTGTTTGGATTATAGGAGGAGCGGTGGCATTGTGGCTAAGGATCTGTGCTTGTGGCTGGAAGGTTGCAGGTTCAAATCCCATGGCTAGCAGAGGAATCCTTCTCTATTGGACCCCTAAACAAGGCCCTTAACCCCAGCTGCTCCAGGGGCACTGTATAAATGGTTGACCCTGTGCTCTGACCCCAAGCTTCTCTCTCCCTGTCTGTGTGTCTCATGGAGAGCAAGCTGGGGGTATGCAAAAAGATAAATTCCTAATGCAAGAAAGTGTATATGGCTAATAAAGTGGTCTTATCTCATATTCAATTTCAAGAGAAGTTGACCACCCCAAATTTTACATGATACTGCACCCTCCACAAATAAAATTAAATTATTTCTGATGTGGTTACAGTAAAGGTTTAAATAAAATAATTGCTAAGAGTTTTGAAATGCTTAGGCATTCTTAGTTCCTCTCATTTGTTTCTGGGTGCAAAAATAAAATGGCAGATTCATTGAAAATTCACAGTGCAAAATAGTTTATATATTGTAGATCTAAAGTAAAAACAATAATGTCAAGGGAACTATCAAAATGTTTTGTGAAATACAGTACACATATTTGATGTTTTTGCATTTCATAAAATGTAATTTTGGACAAGTCTCACTCGATTGCCATCGAACTCTGTACTTAGATATTACGTGTAAGAAAAAATGGATAAATAATCCTTTTCTATTCCAAAAGTGAGCTAATAAAAACGGCAGAATAATAGTAAAAGTCTACTTAGTGTTAAAAGCTGCCACGTTACAAATTTCTTTATGTCTTACTTCAGAACTTCAGCTCTTTGAATATCTTTTGAATGAGATCACAACACGGGACCAGAGATTGCAGCTGCTCATTTTGTTTCTTATTGCTGAAACACTTGTTTCCATCTCATTATAAGTAGAATACCAGGAAAAAAGCATTTCCTCAGAGAATTGACACAGTAAAACAGAGGCAGGAGGTTAAACAGTAATTTAACAGTAAAAAAGTTGAAACCAAGATATATCAGTTCATTCAACAATCTTCTTCACAAATTGTTTTTACTTCAAATTATGAATTATTTTCCCAGAAATAACCTCCACAAATGTGAATATATACATATTGTGCCTAATAAGCAGATCATGCAGAACAAACCTGGCATCCCAGCTGCCAGTAGTTAGGCACGGGAAGGTATGTCTTGTTCCAACAGGTTAAAAGAATTTAAGCCCTCCAGCTTTGAACTAAAAAGACTTTAGGGGGCTTTAGGTGAAGAATTCAGATTCCTAAAGGGAATGAACAGGTTCATTTCCAAAACACTACTTTAAATTCAGGAACCAGGACAAAAAAATTGGAAAGATAAAATACTAAAGTAATAGTATAGACTAAGAATAGGAAACACGTGTTCCTGGTAAAACAAGGTGAAAAAGCTCAGACCTCAGTGTTCAAAATCCTTAAACAGGTTTACTGTCTGAGGCTCAACTGAAAAACACTCTCCAACCTTACATCTACTTCACCTGAAGTCAGAATCACTCACTGAACAATCACCGAACATTCTAAAACACTTCAAAAAAGAATCTGGTAACTAATTTGAGTCTCCAAACTTAGAACTGATTCCACGCTTGACATGCTGATAGAAAGGACTGCTCTGTAAGAGGCAGTATTAATAAACTCTTGCCTCCATTGGAAAGAGAAGAGTAATCTGTAGTCTTTAACCATTGGAGTTTTATAAAATATATTCAGACCAAATATAACAGAACCACCACCTGCAAGTTGTGTTATCTTTCCATCTTTTTGATTAGGTTCATTTTGGTTTTTCATTCTGGTGAAACTGATCTGGAGCTATATATTCATTATCATTTTTCACATTTCATTACAGTTCCCTTAATACAGACTAATGAAGTAATTCTTCTCATTAAGTAATTCAGAGTTGTATCCATTAGTAAAAGTTTACAGTACTTTTTGACAAGCCCTGGAGCTGTAACACCAGGTACAATGTTTCACGCATTTACAGTGAAATGCTGTTTACGTATTTAGGCACCTGTGCCTAAGTTTTATTCAATATTTTAAGAAAAAGAGGTGTAAAACTGTCTAATGCAACAGGTCACAGTCAACTCTCACAAACAATGTTTTTCTTTCTGACGTTATAGTTCAAGTCAGGCTGAGAGTGCAGACATGCCAACATATGCTAGATTTTGCACTTTGCTTGAACCATGAAACATACTTTATCTAATGTGTAAAAGGTGGACCTCTTTCCACTAGTATAACTAGGGCCCATGATTGTAGCCTAAAGGAATATTTTCTTTGGCTGACATTTTTCCATGAAACAACATCAGACAACGAAAAACACAAGCATTGTTCAAGAAAAAAATAAATATATTTATCAAGAATGATGTACTCATACTGTACAGTATGTCCTTCCCGTGACAGTGACAGGCTTTGTGCTCTCAATGAACTGTATATCAGAGAACCTTTTTAGTTCTCCTCTTTTTATCTTGACTTAGCACAGTTACATAACTAGCAGTTTGACAATTTAAATGTATCTTGCTAGTATAGTTTTTGTTTAGTTTATGTTGGTCTATTTAATCAGGAAGTCTCATTGATATCACCATTTTTTTATGACAGACCATAACTCAACACAGTTCTGCCAATGATAACACAACAGTAGAAATAGCATTGGATGTTATTTCTAAATGAGCCTGTGCGTTGTTTGTATTTTAAGGACTCACTTGCACTGAAGCAGTAATCTTCCCATCTCTCTGGGTGTTCATTCAATGTTACAGAGGGTAATAGCCTATGTAGTAAAGCCCGAGACTCTGCAGAAGCTCCAGGATATTTATATCAAAGAAAGCTCTTAATATTCACTAAACTTTGCTGTTGTGTGTGGGTGGTGGAGGTGGCTACATCTACTGAACGCCAGCTAATGTCTTTTATGAATAATCAGCTGATAATGCATTGTTTTGCTCAGGTTCAACTGTGCTTCAACAGAATCAACCATCACACAAATAGCCCAGCATGAAAATCTCAGAGTAATCATATACTGTTTCTCAAGCATTGATTGACAAGCAGATTGAAATACAGTATTACTTATTGCTTTTTTCAAATATTCTATTCTTACAACAGTTTTAGTTTTTTTTTTCAAAAACATGCCTAGCCAGTTAACAATAGCTTTTTGTATTCAAATTCTGCTTCCACAAGCCAAGAAATTCTTACAGATCCTAGAGATGAATGGTTTTCTCACATTTCGCTAGATAGTGCCCACACTATTGCAGACTAAAACATCAATAGAATATCACATTTAGAAAATAATTTCCCTCTTTTCTTTAACAGATTTAGATTTCACAAAGGATAACATGAAGGAAAAATAGTCATTTTATGTTGTTGATTTTAATTTTTTAAACTGCAGTATAACACACCCAGTAAAGTGTTAAAAGTTTTAATGTCATCTATTTGTATTCTCAAAGTGAGTTCTTGAGTAGGATGTCAGCAGATGATAGAAATTTCAAACATTTACTGTGAAACTGCTGCTTTGACATGACACATTCTGATCAAGGAATGAAGATTGAATTATTGCCAAGGATGAAGATACCCAAAAGACTATAACTTGGAATAAAGCAAAACTGTATTTAATGTTTGTACTCCACTTTAGCAGCTGAAGAGGCCCTTATATATAGCCCCAGATATTGTAAAATACTTATGTGATAGCCAATAGTGGCAATAACGGGTGAGGTATAAATTAAAATTGCGGATGATTCAATTTTTTACTGGTAACCTTATATATAAACTAGTAAAGGCTTGAGGGAATTGGGGTTATATTGGTGGCTTTTTCTTATTTTGATTCCTGGTGGACTAATATCTAAGGACACCCAAACAGATGGCTGTCACCTCATTAAAAATTAATTTAATAAATTAAAACATTGCTTCATACAGCAAGTACGCTGGCAGTGAGGCTTTTCCTTCATATGCTAGGTGTCAGGGTTTCTGAAAGGGGTGAGTAGTTGGACCCCTGTGCGAAACTGTGAGGAAGGTAGTACGAGGAAAAATTAAATCCAATATTCCAAATCCAGGTCGTTAGGCAAGAGCAAAGTCGAAACTAGGAAAACCAGGTCGGGTAGTCAAAGGAGTCAGGTCAAGAACAGTAGCACAAGAGAAAGCTGTGGAAGACTTCTCAATAGTGAGCGTAGGTAAGCCAGTGAAGAGTGTCTAAATATACAGTAGAAGAGAGAGAGACGTGGTTGGATAATTAGTTCCTGAATGAGCGTGCGTAGAATCCAGTATGCGTGGGAATGCCAAGGCGTTTTTATGGGAGAAGGTACGAGTCGTGACAGTAGGAGAGCTGTGTAACTAGAAATGGCATGTGGAAAGGCTTGTACTTCTTCTGTCTGCCATGCATGACAAGGAGACTATACTGTATATCCTCTCATGGTGAGTCTGACAGGGATTGCACTCTTAACCTTTAAAATGTTCCCCTTAGCTCTTTTCTGTTGATTGAGTGAAACCAACAAATTTAAGCCAAGAAAGATCCACAGCAGGATCCGAGATAAAAACAATTCTCAGCCTAAGACATACTGTAAAAGGTTAATACTTGAACTTTTGATTTTGTTACTTTCTCTTACATTGTTTAAGATGTCTTTGTGCTCTAAGATACTATATAAAATAGCATATATAAAATGAAAGTGTCATTGTTGTTTTAGTAGTCATTGTTTGTGTCACACCATATTCTGTAAGGACAGGACAGTTATCTCACAGAGAAGTAACAGTAAATTAAGGTCTCACAGTGCCAAAAAACAAAAGACGTTGCCAGCAAGCATAAGGTGCAAAGCAGAATACACCTTGGATGGGACTCCAATCCCATGCAAAACACACACAGACAATCACACCAGGGCCAGTTTTCCCAGAAACCAATTAGTATGTTTTCGGACTGTGGGAGAAAACCGGAGAAACTGGAGGAAACCCATTCAAACACGGGGAAAACATACAAACACACACACTCTATGAGCAGGGCAGCATTTCTAACCCTCAACCTTACTTCATATGTGTATCATTTTATACAATATAAGATGCTTATATAATATATTTATTATAACTTATATAATATTAACTTATATACTTATAACTTGTATAAATGAAAACTTTATATAAATTAAACTTTAAAAAGTAAAGTATAAACAGATATACTGTATAGCTATATTTCAATCAGAAGAACTAGCATAGTTCTGTGACTTCCAGATGAATACTGCATAGTTTGAAGCTTAGATGTAATATGGCCTTTGAGGGAAAGTTTCCTTTCTTATTCCTGAGTCAGGATGCTGTTGAAATTCTTTTAAACAGATATAATGTTTAGCCTGAGTGGCAGGGTAGAATGGTTAAATACATTTGATATTTTTTAACAATATTGGAAATTCAGTCGTGAATAATGCAATATGTAATTATTCAGTGTCCTGGTTTGTTTTTATGCCACCGTGGAACTCACTATGACAGTATATTATACCAAACATCCACCACTGAAGTGCAGCCCGACATGGCTTTAGTCTGACTCAGCTCACTAGCAGTTCTATATAGGAAGTGATGGCTGAGAAATTAGTAACTAATCTCTGTCACAGTGTCTAAATAATAATAATAATTGCTTACAGTTTTATACAGCACTTTTCTGGACACTCAAAGCACTTTACAGGTAATAGGGACTCCCCACCACTACCACCAATGTGCAACATTCACCTGGATGATGTGACAGCAGCCATAGCACGCCAGAACACTCGCCACACATCGGCTATCAGTGGGGAGGAGAGCAGAGTAATGAAGCCAATTCAGAGATAGGGATTATTAGGAGGCCATGATTGGTAATTGCCAAAGGGAAATTTGGCCAGGATGCTGGGGTTACACCCTTACTCTTTTCAAGAAACGCACTGGGATTTTTTTTGATGATCAGAGTCAGGACCTCGGTTTTCTGTCTAATCCAAACCTTTTTACAGTATAATGTCCCTGACAGTATACTGCTGCATTAGGACCCACATAGACTCCAGGGTGAGCGTCCCCTGCTGGCCCCACTAACAAATCTTCCAGCAGATACTTTTTTCCCAGGAGGTCTCCAGGTACTTATCAGGCTCACACCTGCTTAGCTTCAGTGGGTTGGCAGTTGTGAGTTGCAGGGTGATATGGCTAACTACTAACTAATAACTCCTCTCATTGAAAAATATCTTCTAACAGATTGAATTAAAAATCTTTCAAAACTGACCTTCAGAATGATTAGAGATCCTAATCAATTTAAATGTCATCATTTCTTCATTAGGGATTGTTTTTATCTGAGAGACCGGACCTCGATGTTCAATGTTTTGTGGTCTTCAACTCATGCTAATCTCTTGCAAAGCACATGTACATAATACTTTATTATTCTTTCTTTATTGATTTCTGTACTGTACATTTTCTGACAGGCAAAGCTTAGGAATTTTAAATAGTGGTTGATAATGTAGAAAAAATAAACATTATTTACATAAAGTATGATTTGCATACTTTATACAGTACATAGTGTATTTACCTTCCAAGAAACATTTTCCATTGTCTTTGTTTTTAATATGGAATTTAATATTTCACTAAGTTAAATATGGAGTAAATAATATGGAATAAATGATTAAACTCTATTACATATTTTTCTAATCTCTTTGTTTCTTTTACATTTATTTTAAATAACAGACTCTTACTAGGATACTTACTGTCGTGCAACTGTGACATTGTTTACAATTAAGGCTACAGAAGATTCATTGATATCTTTTTTTCACCTATTTGCACAACTTTCTTTCTGAATTGCTCACCTTCAGGTTAAATTAAAAACATAGTATTCAAATTAAATATTTTAATGGGCAATTGATTAAAGTAGATTTCCACACTTATATTTCAGAGCATAGTACAGCAGGTCTTTGTAGTGTCTTGTCTGAGGCGTGAGAAGAACACATTTAAACAGATATACTTATGCAAGAACATTAGAGCATTTGTGTTCTTCTTAATGCAATTAAAGATCAGAATTTACAGACTTGTGTCTGTAAGTACCCTGGTCCTGGAGTGCCATTTCCTTTCCATTCTTTATGTTATGATGTAATTGGATCAGTTAAGTGGTTAAGAAGTCAGATTGGATGTGTTTTCCACATTGTAAATGTATTTTAATTGAAAAGTTAAACAGGTTGTAATTGAAAGAACCAAACACCCAAAGTAACCGAGCACTGAAGGACAAAGTTTTCCTACCCTGTTTGTCAGTTTTTCAAGAGAAAATGAAAAACACTACAAAATAAGAACACAAAGGTTACAAAAAGATATGAGGACTTTCCTTTCAGCCATGTCTAGCCCATTTGGTATTTTGTAGTTAGATGATTCAATGAGCTAATCCAGGGCACCTGCTTCAACAACATGGGTAGCTTGATCCATTTAATAAATGCTTATTAAATTGAATGAGTTTTACATGCGCTGAAATGTATAGCATTAAATATCTCACACTATGTGTTATCTGTATGGGTAGATAATAAGATATAAGTAATAGGTTTATTCCATGCTGAAAAAAAGAAGAAAGAGAACACAACATTTCGGCCGTGGAGCCTTCTTCAGGTGTGAGAGAGACAGGGCAGTAGGCAAAGGTAAAGTAGCGGGAGAACAAAGGTTGGGAGGGAGGAGGAGTGAGAGGCGGGAGCAGGGGACAGAAAGAGAGGCCAATCAAGAGGTGTGAAGTCAGAATGGGTGCAGAGAGGTGTGAAATGAAACTTCCAATGAATGGAGAAAATTTAAAAGAACAGTAGTCTGTCGTTAAGGGAAGGGAGAAGGTGTGATCCTAGCTGCAGAATAATTTTAGTTTCGGTGGTCTTTCTGATGTATGAGTTCGGAAAACCGTCTTTGAGAACACAGACGGAGAGATTAGAGTGGTCGTGGCCGTCAGAGGTGAAATGAGAAACAATGGGCTTGGAGAGATCTTTAATCTTTACAGCCCTGACGTGTTCTCTGAAACGGTCTCCGAGTCTCCTTCCTGTTTCTCCAATGTAGATGGCTGGGCATTTACTGCAAGAGATACAGTAAATAAGGTTGCTGGAGGTACAAGATGCTGTCTGGGTGATCCGGAATTTTCCTGAGGGGCCTTGAATGAGTGTGGTGGTGGCTGTGTATTTGCAGGTGATACAGCGAGCTCTGTTGCAAGGGAAAGTGCCTGGTGTGGATGGTTGTTGAGGGCGGTCAAGGGAGCTGTGAACAAGGAGGTTACGCAGATTAGGTGGTCGGCGATATGAGATGATAGGGCGATCAGAAAAGAGGACCCCAATGGAGGGATCATCCTGTAGGATGGAAAAGTTGTGGTTAATGGTCCTGGGGATAGGAAGTGTGTTAGGGTGGTAAGGAAGCACCAAAGGAATGCGGTTGTTACGGCGGGAGCTCCTGATCGGGTTGATTAAAGATCTCTCCAAACCCATTGTTTCTCATTTCACCTCTGACGGCCACGACCACTCTAATCTCTCCGTCTGTGTTCTCAAAGACGGTTTTCCGAACTCATACATCAGAAAGACCACCGAAACTAAAATTATTCTGCAGCTAGGATCACACCTTCTCCCTTCCCTTAACGACAGACTACTGTTCTTTTAAATTTTCTCCATTCATCGGAAGTTTCATTTCACACCTCTCTGCACCCATTCTGACTTCACACCTCTTGATTGGCCTCTCTTTCTGTCCCCTGGTCCCGCCTCTCACTCCTCCTCCCTCCCAACCTTTGTTCTCCTGCTACTTTACCTTTGCCTACTGCCCTGTCTCTCTCACACCTGAAGAAGGCTCCACGGCCGAAACGTTGTGTTCTCTTTCTTCTTTTTTTCAGCATGGAATAAACCTATTACTTGTTCCTTTGCAGCCTACGCATGCTGACGCAGCTACCCACCTGATAATAAGATATGTTTGCAAATAGAGTGTTTTCCATTCCAAGTTTGTGCAGCTCTTTTCTGTCATAAGAGACAATAAAGAGGAAGATATAGAGAAGGATGTCTACACAGTACACAGTGCTGGTACAGTCATCGTCATGACAGTAAACATTAGGAAATATTCAACAGAAACAGTACATTGAATATATTCCCAACGTTTAGTAAAATGGACTAATGAACAGGAGCTCTGGCCTTTGGTCCCAGGGTCACTATACAGAAACCTGTACGTAGAAAAACTATGGGATAATATATTTAAAACTGAATAGAGAAGTCTTTTATTTACACAAAGGCTGCTGGTACATGCCAACAAGCCATGTTGTTTAAGATGAAATCCTGGATATTTCAAGGAAACTGTTGGGAATCTGGGATTAGCCTCAGTTATCTAGTGATAAATCGAAATGTGCTAGATAGGTTACATGATCCCCAGTCATTTGTAACTGTTAGAGGTGTTCACTATTACTGCTATAGTTCAGTGGAGCTATTTCATTCATTTTTGTTTGCATTAACAGTAAGAAAATATTACAGTAAATAAACAGTACAGTACAATAAACAGTACAAATTGCATCATATAAACTTGGAATTGGGGATTGGAAACATCTGTGATAGCAGCCTGTGGATCTAAATGTCTGAGACAAGTGAAAGCTCTTAAGTTAATACTCCTAATTAAATGTGACGAATAATTTCTTTTACTTATAGCTCATTGCAGTGGTGCATGAGACCTAAATGTAAAACAAAGCAATCTGAAATATAATGCTCAGATTAGATCAAATAGTGTATGCAGATGAAGTAGGGAAGTCACTATTAGCAGACTGCAACATGTACCATATAAATTAAAAATTTATGTTAACCAGAAATGCCCATAACTACAGTGTCTGGTAATAATTTAGTAAGCCCTGGACACGCACACATTTTGGGCTTTTTTGCATTCCAAAAATTGTATGTGATACATTAAAAATTCAAACCAGCATGCTAATGAACAAATTAATAATTTCTCCTGTCTGTCCAAACGTTAACATCAAAGAAACATATTGTGTTAGCCGACAATGCTGTATTTTTACAAGGCCAAATTGAGTAAAAACTATGATGTACTATGTTTTAATAGCAACTAGTCCTGACAGCAGCCCACTAAATATTTTAGTTAAAGGTATGACCTTACACCACTTCCAATATTGTTTTTAAAGTGTCCTTTGCTACAGAAACTGACTTAATGTATGGTGAGTTTATAGACTTTGACTGTTGAAGACCCACAGCTGGTTCAATTCTATACCAAATCATACTGTTAATAATCCAGTTTTATAGCTAATTTAACGGCAGTGTTCCCACTAACTCTGCACAATGGATAGTGGTTTGTAGTTAATTTATGGACTTCATTTTCAAATAGATTTCCTGCTTATACATTTATTAGTTAACCCAAATTAGAATTTCTTCAACAGTTGACCTCTTATGTAGGTTCTGTATGTGATTTTTGTGACATCCACACAGTAAAAAAAGGGTAACAATGATTAAGACAGCAAGTGTAATCTTTGTCCCCAGGAGAGATATAGTGTATTACTACACTTAGGGTGACAGATATAAAAATATATTTCATTTAATGATAAAGCGCATGTCAGACTCAAATTCATTTTGTGAATTGATGTGTTAAATATGAATATATAGCACAAGCTCTGTGAAGGACCTAGTTAGAAACATGGAACTAGAAATTCTTTAAATTCTTTAGGTTTAGTTCCCTATGAGTATGCAACTACTAAACCAAGACCTATGTGGAAATAAACCAGCTCATATTCCTTCTTTTTTCCATTGTTGTCACTTTTTAACACAGAGATTGTCTCATTCTGTCTTAGCAGATTTTGATTGACAATCTTTGACTTAAGACCTGCTTCAGGTTTTTGTTTATAATCTAAATTAATTTAAAAATATTCTATCATCTTCTTTTCAGAGTATGTGAGTATTTAAAACAGAGCAACCAGATTTTAGGCATCAAAGATTTATTTTATTATTTTACCTTTTTTATTAATCACATATCATAATGCAAAGGCTTATATATCCCTTTTAATATCATATGATTTATTGTCATGAAACCAACACAAAGGTAACTATTGTTTCCAGACAGTTACTTGTGTGTTGGTTTAATGGCAGTAAATCATCTTCGTCGCAATGGTCCTTGGCTCTAGTGATGGGCGTCTGATGTTAGCTCAAGTTTTATTCATCAGGGAATTCATAACTCCATGTGGGAAGTCAGGAGAAGTTTCATTCTAAAAGTCAGAAAGGAAATTAAACTCAAACATTGATGTTCTGTAATATGAAGATCACAGCTGTACACCTTAGCATTTTAGGAGCTTCATTCCATAAAATACAAATACTTTTACTGAATTATAAATATTTGCTATACGTCTGCATTTCATAGCTTTGTGATATTAATCCCATTATTTAAATACTATATAACTACTAAATATGCTAAGATTTTGTATTTTAATATACTGTAAATGCAGTGCATTGACTCAACCAACATAGTGAAGCCACTCAGGAATCTAGGCTTGTCTCTTTTGGCTTTTAGGTCTTTCTGTTTTGTTTTAGTTTTTAAAGGAGTACTGCAAACCTCTGTGATTACCAAAATGTTATCTGTCACAGAACATCACCTTCTCAACTATTTAAAGTTTAAAGATCACACATACCATTTACAACAATGGTATTGTAAGAGGCCAGCAGTAGTGAGAAGGCCTATCATAAAAATACTTACTGTAAAACTTGAAAATAAAACTTGGTGCTTACAGTCTTTAAGGCAGATATGCATAGTGCTTCAAAGTCCTGTGTGATTTGTTAAATCACATATTAAAGTTTAATATGTGACAATACTTAAAATTCCGTTTTAAAGAATTACTGAAGTTTCCAATTTTTTCCTAAACTTTTTGTCTAGAAAATAAAAAAAGGTTTTGACTGACCTTAAATAAGTATTTAAGAATAAGTAAATTTTAATTAGCTATAGCTGTTTTCTTTTAAAAAGGGAGGAATCATACTTTATAGATCATGAACACAGTTGTTGGCACAGACATATTCATTAATAATTTAGTTATAAATGACAAATATAATTTCAGCTTACAACCATGTAATTAATCAAGGGTAATTTACTAGCAGGTAATTGGCACATAGCAACAGTTTAACCAGTTTCTGCTTTAAGCACAGAAAACATTTATCTCAAAAGTGGTCAAACCAAAGGCAAAACACAGTATCCCAAATGATTCAACAAATTCAAGCAAATTTATGACAAATAAATGGGAAAAGAAAGTATTTTACAAAATAATTAAAGGCAACAGGATCCAGTTAAAGAAAAGAACAATGCTTCCATCTGAAGAACTCTTTATGTGATCTTTTATTCTTTAGAACAGTTCTGCAACACTTTCATGTTGGCTGCTACTGTACATACTGTACCGTATGTTTTCCCTCTGGGAATGCTTTGTATTCAAGCAAATAAAAGAAGCTTTATCCTATCAATTTAGTCAATTTAGTCATGGTACATTTACCCCACTAAAACGACATCGTGTTTTGAATTTTGTAGCTGTGTATGATTATTCTGGATGTAAAATTGTTACATTTCTTGACTGATGGGTATGTTTTAATTGTTTTTGTATGTGTAATAGGCTCAGTGCCACTGATTACATGTGCAGCTATTGTTTCCCCAAGGTGTCTTCTGGATACTAGGCTGAAAGATGAATAAGAACACAGCAATGTTGATGATACTAGTTCTTAGTAATACAAGGAAACTGAAATCTAATATATATATACAGCCTCATTTTCGGGTTGCATCAGGGCCACAGAGCAGAGTGATTTGAAGTAGCCAGCTCCCTTCCTGATGGGGAGCAGACATAATATACAGTGACTCCAACAGGGACAACTTAAAATATCTGATGAAAACTATTCTACGCGTGTCTGGGACATGGAATAGGATTACGCTGATATATATATACAGTACAAACACTAGGAATGCTTACAAACTACTCCAAGGCCAAAATCAAACCCAAAACTCTGAACTTTCGAGGCAGCAGCATTGTTCAAAATTCTGCCACAATTCCCTTGATTATGCATACGTTCTACAGAACTAGAAAACTAGAACTAGAAAAGAATTTAATTTCTTTTGCCAATTTAGCTACCAATTCTAAGCAATGTACAACACAGCTCTATTACCCGTATAAGTGGTACAGAACACAAATGCTCACATTAGCGATTACTAATGGTTAAACATGTACAACCTCTTCAAATACAGCTTAACAAAGAATAATCTGATTTGAAGTATTATTTATGGAAAATGTATTATCATCAAAAAAACAGGGTATAATGCAATGCACCTTGCAAAAGTATTCAATACCCTTTGCAATGAAGTGCCAATATTGTGAATTACAAATGATGTGTACACATTTTCTAAGGTGAATATTTCAAGCAAATATTTTAAATAAAAAAACAAATACCCAAAATGAACGCTCTTATGGGTGTTATACTATTGTAAACCTTTCGTATTAAAGGTTCTTCACTTCTTAGCAATCACAGCAGAGTTGCATGTGCTACGGGCATTCTGTTGAACAAGGATTGAAGTATGTCACTGTTTTTTGTTAATGCAGTCTTAATCATCTCTTAGAGCAAACATTATAGAAAGCATATGTTGGTTCTTTCTGTCTTTTGTGTCAGAGTCATCCAACAACATTTCAGTTGGGTTGAGATCAGGAGGAATGGGAGGACAACACATTTTCTTGAACCTTGAGCTTTGATTGTATTCTAGTACAATTTTGATTTTTCTTCAATACAGTATCACCAAGCTCAATAGTGCAACTGTTTTTAATTATTCTTACATATCTAATTATTGGATGTGCATCTGGTCCATCCATTTTCTAACCACTTCTTAAAATTCAGGGTAGCAGGGGAGCTGGAGGCGGGAAACACACTGGACAGGAACCCAGTCCATCGCAGGGCAGACACACACACCCTCACACCAGGGCCAGTATGTGCTTGGATTGTGGGAGGAAACCAGATCACCTGAATGAAACCCACACCAACACAGGGAGAACACACAAACTCCACACAGACAGCACCCCAGGTCCAGAATTAAAGCTAGGGCTCCAGCACAGCAAGGCAGCAATGATAACCACTGTGCTATCCTGCAGCTCTAGAGAATACGGTGACTGCTGTTTTATTGAGGTTGTTATTTCTTTTTATTTGTAGACTTCAAGTGTTAAAAGATTACAGATTTTAAATATGATTCATATTTTTGATAGACACTAAATCTTATAGAAAAAAAACACATTGTGACATTGTATTATGTTTTATGGTCAGGTCCCTATATCTTAAAAATATTTTGCATTCATTTTAAAGTTTTAATTCATAATCAAAGTCTGATAAATAGAACTCAGTAGTGTACTGAGTACAGTGTAGTATACACTGAGTACATAGTGTACTGCACATAATAAAGTACCCGTCTCTTTTCTCTTTTCTCATACTTTATAATAATACATATTCTGAAATGCCTTTTAAATCAAGCTTTAAAAGTTCTCAATGTTTCATGCATTTAACTTTCCAATTCATTTGGTCTAAAAACCTAAAGGTATTAAATACCATCATACAATTTGCTATATTGCTATATTATACTAAACAGGGGACCTTAATCAAGATTTTCAATCATGTCTTTGTGCCACTTTGTTGGACATTTAGTATACCTGTAAATACTGCTAATATTACCACAGGAAATGCAAATAATGGTCACTCACACCTTATTATTGTAAGGGAATGTGAACTTCCTTGAAAAGGAAGGGAATGCTTCATTGGTCTCTGCTCAATCGTGGTGGGTGGGTTTGGATAATACAGTCTTTAATTTTATTGAGTAAGCGTCTGGACCAGGAAGTTCATGTCATGTCAGCTGTGTTCAGGGCATGACATGTAACAACTGAAAATCATCATGCAGAATTTAACACTTTGGGAAAGCAAACAACTGGATTTGTCCTTGTAGACTTTTCAATTTTCCTGGTAGTGGTATACTGGGATTTCTTCATTGTTCAGCTTTGAAACCTCCGGGTACCTAGTGTTGGTACTGTACACTTTGACATTCATCCTTCTTCCTTTCCTCTTAAGGAATACACTGCACATTTTCTACCAAACAGGATAAAGTAAAATGCTGGTGGTATTTAATAATTAATCATTTGAAGCTCACATGTATACTTGCTGTTGTGCTAGGGGCATGATTGAGAAATGAAAAAAGGCCAGTATGCGATTCAATAAGTATCTTAAACTGCAAAGACAGCTAAAGTTCCCTGTGGAGAAAAAAACATGGGATAAGTCTCTTTTGATAAAATGGTTCATTACCTATCTCCTGCAGTTTTCACACAAGAGAAAATGAGCAGACGCAAGATATTTTGCATAATTAAATTATTTATTGCTACTAAATAGGCCAGACTGTCCAAATGGCCTCCTTTCATTAGTAACGTTTCTTATGCTGTTATGTTCTTATGTTTTGTAGCTGAACGTCCGCTGAGGCCGAAAAATGTGAAGCTGGTGCCTGATGAAAAAGGTCTAAGGGTCACATGGGAGCTTCCAAGAGATTCTCAGTCAAGGCCTGTGGAACACTACAATATTGGTTATGGGAAATCTATGAAGACTCTGCGCTATATTAAAGTGGGTAAAAACACTCAGTCCCAAGTACTTGAGGATGTAGGTAAGAAAGATAATGTTATTTACTGACACAATCAAGACTTATTAATATCTTGAAGACGAGAAACTTGCGTATGAGAAAACCAAATAATTCAAGTTAAGAAGTTGTCCTCAAAATATCTATATACAGTAGATAATAGGAAAGTTGCATGAGCAGTGCATTGCAACTGGTTAGCGGGGAACACATAAATGTTGGATTTTTAATTCTTGCTAGTATATAAGGAGAATTTGTCAACAGGAGTGAAAACCGCCCACAGTACTGAGGATGGATTGTTCTTCAGTACGTACCACACCATCTAAAAGTATTGGGACACATTTGCTTAAACTAAATTTCAGTTTGCAGGAAATCTGTGACCCCACTTAGCTCACTAAACATTTGATACTTTGTCAATTGCTATGGCCACTCTGGGTTCTTGCCTATTCTGTTGGGTGTTCTGACTTCAATTTTCTTTCTGCATGTACACTGCACATTCAGTTAGATTTAAATCTGGAGATTGACTTGCCCAGTCTACGATTTTCCATTTCTTTCTCCTGTTGAACTCCTTGGTTGCATTTGTTGTTTTGGGTTATTGTCATGCTGCGTGGTGAAGCACTGCCCAGTCTGGAAGTTTGGAAGTATTTTCTTCTACATCAGCAGACAAAATGTTCCTGTAAATGTCATAGATCATTCTGCTGCTGCATCAGTAAAATGAGAAATCCATTTCCACAGGCAACCATGCATGCTTGCAAGCAATGATATTACCTTCACCATGCTATAGGTATCTTGCTTTCTTCTGTCCATAAAACTTTGTTCCAAAACTCTCCTGGCTCATCTTTGTACTTCTGACAAAAGCTACACTGGCTTTTCTATTCTTGGTGTTGAAAAGTTTATATGTTTCATGTAGTCTTTGTGATTCTGCTATCGCAGTCTTCTGCACACTGAATTTTAATACCTTCATTTTGGCATTCTGGAGGTTCTTGGCAACTTCACTGGCAGTTGTTTAAGAGATTTTCCTTGACAGCTCTGATAATGTTTCTGTCATCAACTACAGATGTTATTCTTGGCCGACCCAATCTTGGCTGATTGATAATTATACCTGTGGTTTCTATCTTCTTCACTTTATTACAAATTGTTGATTTTGGTATGCTCTATTTAAAATATATGGTTCTGATGGAATTTTTCTTTTCTTTTAGCTTCAGAATTGCCTGCTATACATGAGCATAAAAGTCTTTGACTTTAATTTTGTCTTTCAGCAATGAAATTCGAACACTGAAGTCAGATGTCAGCAAAACATTTAATGTTAATTACAGATGTTCACAATTCTATTATTAAATTACCCCAAAACAAACACCTAACTAACAAGAGACACCTGTCAGCCAACTCTCCCAATACTTTTTTTTCTTCAAATGAAGAGGTTCCATCCATTTATTTGACCCAAGAGAGTAGTCATTGTTTTCCTCCCATTTGTCACATATTAAACACAGGTTGGGTGGAAAAGAGCAGACAGATGAGATTTTGTGTAATCTTCTCACTTGTGTACAGGTATCCCCTAATTAATAAAAGAGATGTGTTCTAAAAGAATCATGTTTAAGTTTACATTATGTTAGTAAGACATTAATTTCCTATACTAATAATGTAAACATAGGGATGTATTCCAGTCCCATCTCAAAACTGTCACCATTTAATTGCTTTATTATGATTAAATTTTGGTAAATGCTTTGGAATTTTGCAATTTTGTACCAAACTTGAAAGTCATTTACAGACATAATAAATAATGATAATGTTAAATTAATATTAAAGATGTGTGGGTATGTGAGCTGTAGGAGAAAATTAGTCAAATGATAGGCTAATAATATGCAAAGTGCATATTATTTCACCAATAAATATTTTACATTTCACCACTTTCGTATATTAAATTTTACATTAATTTTCTGAACATTTTTGCACAAGCGGTGTGCATGTCGCTCTGTTCATGCCAATGTCTCATGCTTCTGTATCAAATCAAGTTTTCACATTTAATTCATCACTGTTCTAGTTCTGCTACTATTGCCTCCACCAGATGTCTGACCCTGACCACACATGGTTTCATGGCCTGTGTGACTGTGTGGTCGAGTTTCTTGCGCTTTGTAGGGCACACCAGAGTTAAACTGACTAGAGTTAAATCAAAAACAGTATTTGGTCGGAGAATAGATCCATTTCTAAAATCATGATGAATGGAATTTGCAAAACCATGTCAGTTACAATACCATGTCAAAGATACAAGAAAACACAATGTTTTGGCTGTGGAGCCTTTTTCAGGTGTTTTTATTCTGGCAGTCCCAGGAGCGGACAGAGAGAGTAGACATCTGAAAAAGCACAGTTGGCTTGTCTTACCTCCCTCTGACTCTCACATAGATTAAGGGAAAAGGGGATGAAACTATTCCCCATCCCCAGGTGGAGCTGCTCACGTCAGGGCTTTAAAAATGACAGAATGGGAAGAAAAGAATATGCTAGTGAAATCCCACCAAGTGACAGGCAAGAGAAGAGAGGAAAAAGTCAGAACGAAGAGACACAGAAGCTGGAAAGACAATCCCAATAGCAGGTGTGAGCTCCTGTCTGCCAAAGCAAAAGGAAAGGAAAATGCACCAGAGATGCATATATCTGCTGAGAGACATATATCTACAAAAGAGAGGCAGTAGCTAGAGTTCACTTCAGAGTACAGGAGCCGGGAGGAACAAATTCCCGAGGCAGTGCAGGAAAGGAAGTTGGCGCTATCCTGAGAGTCTCTTGAGAGAGAATGATAAATACCAGCAGGAGTACTCTGGGCCCTGCTTCTCAGGAGTATGGAGAAGGAGGTTGCCTGGGTACAAATAGCTCCCTCGTGTGTAAAATAGGTACTCCACCCAGATGCTGGAACTCCACGGCCCAGAAATTCACCTGCAAAAAGGCTCCAAGTAGAAATATTGTTTCTTTCACTTTTCAGTGTTGAATTAACGTCTGCTGGCTCCTGATTTTGTTTTACAATTCTTTTGTCTGCTTTTACCATTTGTTCATATAAATTAATTAATATTCAGATATTTATTGAGGACTATCAATTGAAAAACACATTTTCGATTATGCATCTGTATATAACAAGGAACTAAACTCCCAGTAAACTGTCTGAAACATGTTTAGGTGCTCTGCTGCTGTGAATGTGTGATCATGTTCTGAAATAAGGAGTGTGTTTCAGAGCCTGGTGTTTTGCACTTTTTGAAGATGACTGCTGAGAACAGTGATGGAGTGAGCCAGCCAGTGTACAAAGCAGAAACACCTCCAGGTAGGAACCTAAGCAAGAAAAATATGGATGGAATAATGAAGGAACAATTTTGGCACAGACTTTTTGTCAAAGTAACCACATACTGTACAATTAAAATTAAAGTTATTCTTTGTTTAAAAACAACCAATAATACTATACCCAATAATAATACGATTAATCATATTTTGTTTTTAAATGATCAATATTTTCAAACTTTTTAATTATTAAGATCAAGCTTCAAAAATGAAAGACTCAGACATAACTAGTGACCAAGGTCAGCGGGCTGGAGCTTGACAGACACTTTGTCTGTCAAACAGCTTAACCTACTTACTGGAAATATTTATCTGGATTCACCACATTTTATTTTTTGCTTTATTGCTCTTGCCACATATTCATTCACTCATTCTAACACACATTCCACTGCTATTGGTCAAACTTTAATTAGGTCTGTACTTAAGAGGCACGATTCACAATAATGAGCTTGATTGAGGTAACTCACCCAGCTGATGAGAATAATAATGGGCTTTCAGAAACCCATCCTCCTCACACACACACCTTTGATTAGGGATGAACCAGGGATCCTGGCTGAAGACCAATGCACAGAGGAAGGGAAACCCTAAAGCAAGTAAAAAGCAATAAGGGTGATATTTATACTTAGGTAGGCAGATTAGAGTTTTACCCCCTTGGGAACTTTTGTTTGAACTCCATTTATTCATTCGCTCATCCATTTCACTGCCATTATTCACTCAGTCCGAATCTTGTCCACGTTTCATCTGGAGTAATTTGGTAATGGACAAGTCTTAAGTTTGTAACCCAGATATTTTCAACATCTTAGTGTCGTTGTGATAGAGGTTCATGAAGAAAGTATGAAGAGTATTAATTTGCTGATATAAATTCATGAGGAATGAGGGCAGCAGAACATTGTATGAAAGTAGAATCATTTATTGAGTTTGTGGAAATTAACCCACTTGGCTGAGGGTCAACCCTCTGGTCCTAGGAGAGGGAGCAGGGAGGCTAGGACCCCCATGCCTGGTGAAAACATGATCAAGGGCTAGTTGCAAAGGTGTAGATGGAGTGGAGGAGGGATGCAAAATGAACAAGGAAGAGGAGGATTATGTCAGGATTAGTGGTGGGTTGCGGCAGCTGAGCTTAATTAGTCTGGCTGCCCTCATCCCTCCCAAACTTGTTTTAGAACCTCATTAAAAGAGATGAAAGTACTTACTGGGTTGCAGACAACTGTAAATCAAGAAAGGCTGTATAGAAAGGCAAATTATCATAGATCTTTTCCTTCTGACTGAATTCCTCTCTTTAATGTAATCAGAGCAACCCACTGATTGTGAATAAAGTACTGTAATAATAATTCATTCTATACTGCTGTTTTCAGGTCACCTCCCCTCTCAACAACTGAAGTTGTATATAAGTAGTATTTATTGGCTGCCTTCAGCTATTGTATAATTTTCATAGGCACTGCAGTAAAAGTGATCACTGCAAATGAAAACACTTAACTTAATTGCTAGCATAGTTAGCTAATAGCAGTTATTAGTGTCACAGATACTGTAGGTGACTCATGTTTCATGCCACATGTTTTTTTTATCGCCCAGATTCACCAGTGCATTCACAGACGAGACAAGACAACTATCATATTTTACACCCCATTGATTTACTGTACAGCAAACAGTCTTCCCTTCACATAAAAGCCTTCCCTGTAACGCAGGCTTCCTATGACCACGAGCACAATCACATGGCACAGCTTACGGATAGAGTAACCCAAAACACCAGTTAACAGAAAAGACATGTCCCAAAAGAAAAGTTCACCAGTATTAGTCTCTGAACCCAGCTCTGGTCAATGACCTGGTGTGCCAACTTATGCCAACAGTGAAGAGACAGTGAACTTCTAGGCATCCTCCTCTGTCCCGGCGTCCTGAACGAATGTGTCTCTGATTCCCCCCTCCACCTTGTTTCTCTCCTAGTCCAGTTTTAGGTAGAGGGGGAGAAAGAGGATGCTGGGGTCTTCCTCTGGAGTCCCCAGCATCAGGGTCCTCTCCTGGGTTCAATGCCATGATCTGTCCTACAAACTTCCCTTTTCCAAAGGTCCCCTTTCTGTCCTGTCTGGGGCTATTTAGGCTCTTGACTGTTTTGAGAGAAGCTTTGAGTGCTCTTTCAGGAGGTGGCTGTGCAAATATGGCCAAAGATGCTGATGCTTTGTTCTGTCTCTTCCTATGTCACTGGCAAATACTGTATACTGTAGATGTGTTGAATTATTTTTATTGAATCAGTAATAACTATGAATTCTTATTCTATTTCAATCAAAATTTATAATTTTATTATGGAATTCATAATAAGAGCTGTTACTAATGAGAGGAGATCATTCGTTTGGCTTGCCTGTTTGGTAGTTTATACTTATTTGAACCAAGGGTCTCATGCAGCCATTTCTTGAAGGAAGGCATTGGCTTCAACAATTGACTTTGTCAATGCCAAGGAATTTTGGAGACATTTATGCTGTTGGTTATTTTCTATGATTGTCTTATCTTCAAACCTTCAGTCATTTTTAGAGATTAAAATGTGAATCTCACTCTCTGCAACATCCAGATCTTTGCCTATATAAATGACTGTATAACACAAATCATTTCCAGAGGCATACAGCAAAATTAAATTAATATTGTGGTGGCAATTCTGTGTCATTTGCTGGCATATAATATTGCATTTTCTAGCTGTTTTAATTTTTTTCTCATTAAAAGAATTAAAATATGCTATATCAAAAGACACATTGATTTGCTTACATGGCTTATTTAAAGTAGAATTCAATTTATTTCTGAAATCTCTTTTTTATCCACAAAAACAACTAAACAAACAGAGTATAAAATATGCATTTTCCACATATACAGTATTTTTATTCCTAGACTTCATATCTGCTGGCTTCCTATTTCTGTGGTTCTATCCACATCTAGGAGGTAGCTTCTATCATCCAGGACAATCCCTCATTTCATTTTCATTGTTTTAGGTCAGAAGGACAAAGGTGGCTATTACTTCATTAGATGTTGAGCATTCACACAATTTTAAGAAAGTACACTTTCTTATGTTGTGACAGTAGACACTTCTGATTGGTTGATATGGACTTCAGACATTTTAAGCTTGATGTAATTTTTTAGCAGCCAGTAATTTGTCACTAAAAGTATTTATTCTTCCTTGTGGTCTGTGCTATAAAGACAGTTTTGAGAAGGAAGCCAAGAGATTTAATTATGTGATAAAGACATAACATTCTGCAGAAGATTTTCTATTAGTAAAATGACTGAGATAAACACACTTTGTTTAAACTAAGATAAGTTCTGTACCTCACAGTAACAGATCTATAATAGTAATAAACAAAATAGACCTAATGTAATTTTAAATAGCACAATACTCCTTTCCAAGTTTCTTTGGCAACCTTTTTTCAAATATTTAATGTCTAAAGCATAGCATCATTTGGCACAGTTTTGTTTTTCTTTAACATTGTAAAATAATTAATAGCTGATTCTCACTAAAAATATTTTGTATCTGCCAGTACCTTAGAGTGCACTTTCTAAAAAATGAAATTCAACTAAAAATAAAGTCCACTGTTAAAATGCAATAGCACTGTTGAACATTTGAAAAGAAAAAGAGGAAAAAAAAACTTTCATTATGCCATACACCTTGTCAAAAGGAAGGCTTAAAATGTGTTTTCTGGACCCAAACCTCCAACAGTTTAAAGCTCAGGCCAATATATTTCATAGCTTAATTCTACCTCTGCCAACTTACATTGCAGACTCAGAATGGGACATATTTTTCTTTTAATAATTTTTCAAACATTGATTACAGTTCTTATTGAATAAGAATGTATACATTTACAAGGTATTCCTGAATGCCATGTTTAATGTTTTTATTAAAAAATCTTTGATATAGTTATGCAAGGATATATTTGGAATATCAGACATTGCCAAAGTTACATTTGCTGTTTCCAGTCTTTGGAAAATTCTATTTCTTCTTTCTTCTGTTGAGTATACTTAGTAGACTTTGAAAGACTTACAGAGAAGTTTGGGTTCCAGTGTTCAGTATAAATAATATGAAGTATTTTTTGTAAATCTTCTGGATATTTCAGCATCATTTTGCAGGACATTTCATTTACATTCACTTTACCATCATCCGTAATCAATCCATCCCAACCATAAAACATATATCCTTCATTTAAAACATCAGAAACACCTCTGTGACCACCTTTTTTCAACAACAGGTGGAGAATGGGTAAAAGTAGATGGTTTTGCTCTCATGAGTCCTGTAGCTTTCAATGGATCTATTACAGGTACAATCACTATTTAATTATCCTCTATATGTAATAATTTTGTTCCAGAAAGCTTGCTTCTTTTTGAAGTTATTACCCTGGGTTTTGTAAATTCATATTACAATGTAATAACAAGGTTGACAGTATACTTTGTTGACTTAATGAATAAGTTGTAAGGCGATTTTATATTCTTATTCTGTTACAGATGTCATTTAAGTATCCAATTCTGAATCATGAGATTAAAAGTAAATGCTCCAAGAAAAACAAGTAGTATTAGTATTTTCAAGATAAAGTGAATGCAGTGAAAGACTTTTTAAACAAAGGTATTTTACAAACTGCCACAACTTACCATTACTCATTGCAACCATTTTTTTACATTAAATGGTATTTATATAGGAAAATCTGAGAATGTACAGTACATGAACATGTATTCTTAAAGATATAGAGATGGGCTTAATTACATAATTATAATGCATTGTGATGTTTTGATGAAATTGCTATAAAACAACACAGTATAAAACAAACAAACAAAAACATACCTAATTTTTTTTCTGTTTTTTTTGAGGATATCATTTATGATTTGTAATTCATATTTATCTATTTATTATCCATTGCCAAAATGTGATGGGGATGTGCTGATTCAAATCGACATCATAAAATAACTTAACTGCATAATTAAAAAACATAAATGTATTCACATAAACATGTGGTTTATAATAATAATAATTCCTAACAATTATATAGTGCTTTTCTGGACACTCCACTCAAAGCGCTTTACACCACCACCAATGTGTAGCCCCACCTGGATGATAGCAGCCATAGTGCGCCAGAACGCTCACCACTCATCAGCTATCAGTGGGGAGGAGAACAGAGTGATGAAGCCAATTCATAGATGGGGATTATTAGGAGGCCTTGATTGGTAAAGGCCAGGGGGGATTTTGCCAGGACACCAGGGTTATACCCCTACTCTTTTCGAGAAAAACCCTGGGATTTTTAATAACCACAGATAGTCAGGACCTTGGTTTTATGTCTGATCTGAAGACAGTGCCTTTTTTTACAGTATAACGAATCCATCATTATGTTTGGGCATTAGGACTCACACAGACTGTAGGGTGAGTGCCCCGTACTGGTCCCACTAACACCTCTACCAGAACCAACCCTAGTTTTTCCCAGGAGGTCTCCCATCCAAGTACTGGCCAGGCTCACACCTGCTTAGCTTCAGTGGGTTGCCAGTTGTTAGTTGCAGGGTAATATGGCTGCTGGCCATTTATAAATACATTAATAATTGTTCCCCATTAACATTTACAATTGTGTTTTATTATTGTTCAAGTATGTTAAATAAAAGAAAGCTGGAGTTTAAAGTTCTAATCTGCACAAGATGAGGCAAAATTCACCTGACAGTAACCAGCAAGGATAATGCCAACAATTGCTTTTTAACTCAAAGCACTGGGCAAACTACACACAAAATAACCTAAGGGTATAAATTTAAGAGCTTCACCACATTCAGCAGAAATGTGTTGGTTTAGAGAAGGTCTTAAAGAGAAATAATTCGAAACAGGTGGAACTGGCAAATTCCTAATTTCTGTATAAGCATCTCAGACAAGTTTCTTCATTAATCTGCCCTGTTTGGAGTAGTTCTGTTACATACTGTAGTTGAAACCTCGGTATTACTTTACAGCAAATACTAGAACCAGAACATGAGAACGTAAATAGGACCTTAAAAAGTATATATCAACTATACTCAGGATATTTTCCTTGTAAGAAAATGCATGATATGATATTAACATCAACTACTTGTTTCAGAAAACCTGAAGGGACTTGTACGGTTCTTTGTTTCTTAACTCTTGTTATCTAATGCTTCATATACCTCATCCTTCAATATTCAACATCAAAATCAAAGGTGTTGTTTTATACAAATTACCATAGAATGCAAAACAGAATATATATTTACTGCATGTTGTCAATCATAATCACACAGAAGCAATAGAACCAGACAGGAGACTGTCACTGTTTTACTGGCTGTTTCTCATTGACTCTTCATGCAAACCTAGACAAACAGGTAGCATAACGTATGTTTTAAACAGTATAGGAAGGTACTTTCATAGGACAGGCAGTGCCACTGCACTACATGGTAACAGAGTACAACACTGTTATTTAAATCTCCCTGAATCACTTATTTCATTTAGCTCTGTCAATATTTTCAATAATTCCCAAATAATACAAAAGCAGTTGTTGCTTTATAATACATATAAGTCAGAGTGCCACCAAAGCTTTCACATTGAATATTTCTTCTTTTTTCAATACTTTAGGTGTTCCATTCTATAACATCTCTTTTCACTGTTATCTCTAAGAATTACAGTAAGTTCTTTTTAAAGATGTCCGTTTATATTTGTTCTCATTGTCTGCACAACTGGATGGATATAAATGGGTTTTTATCACAGAGTTTATAGGATAACATGGAATTTGCATTTACCCTCGCAATCATCATTGGGATCGGCCATGCTACCCCACTGGACCAAAATAAATTTGGGTTCATTCAAACTGTGAGGCTAAAGTAGCACCATCAAAGGATTCTTACTGAGAATCAAAACTGTTTTTTTAAAGTATAAGTATAAATATTTATTGAAATATTTGTGTAGACAACATTCTAGAAGTATTTAACTGCAACCATTCTTTATTCTTGGTACAACGACAAAGTATCATTTTTGCTACTGTTTTTAAATGACTTGATGGATAATCAGCTGATGGTTTGTTTGTTTAACTGGGTTTCTGTTATAAAGTACTAGGTTACAAGTCAAACAAACACATACTGTAATAATACATTTATTCACTTCACAGAAAAATCTTGTACTGTATGAAGCTGCAAGATGGTTTGGGTTCATTCAATCTTATTCTTTCTGGAAGAACAGACAAAGCAGTTATATTGAAAACTAGCCAACAAAAAAAAACACTTTCTTGTTATTCTGTTATTCTTTAACTGTTTAAGACTGTCCAAAAGATAAGTGTACAATGTCTGAATGTTTGATAGCAAGATATGTAAGTCCAAGTCACATACACAAACATTATGCCAAATCCAAAGAAGGAATAATAAATTAAGACTTTGAGGTCATGGCTTATGTACTTAAACAAACTTTTAGTGATTAGGACTTCATAACACTCCATAACAGACTGGATACAGAAACTCACACTAAGTAACCCTTATTTATTTGAAGCTATGTATATTTGTAGCACCAAAAATGTACATTATGACATAAAGCTGCTTAACCTCTTTGGCAGTGCTACTATTTCTCAAGACATTTATCACAATAAGATTTCCAATGAGCTGACGCAAATATTAAAAGCCAGCCAAAAACGTTAATAATTACTATCCTATAGTTTGAAGAAAAAAATATTTGTTCATTAGTGATTTAAAACTTTATATGTGTTCACAGAGTAAGGAAAAAAGCATACAGCATGGAGACACATACAATCTCTTTCACTTTATTCAGTACACATTTACATAATAGTAATGATCAGGTTCTTCTTTGCAAGTAGGTCAAACATCTTAGACTATTCCTTTTTGGTTTCTTTTCAGAAACCAAGGTTCCTGGAAGGCCATTACAAGTGAAGGGACACACGTCTGAAGACAGTGTGTCTGTGCAGTGGAAGCCTCCTCATTCGTCAGGCCCAGATAAGCCAGGGAGAGTGAGATCATATGTTCTGGGTGTTGGAGAGGACAATAAAAGAATGCATTATACATCCTTACAGGATGATCAAACAACTCATGAAACTAGAAGGCTTGGTAAGAGACATTTTACATGATAAACTTCAATTTTAAATTTCTGTATTTACCTATAATGCAATTATGAGAAATAAATTTGGTTTACTAGCAGCTTAACACAGAACAATACACCCTCTTCCATTATACTATAAAATATCCCCATTTTTAAAGTTTGGAATAAAAAACATCCCCATTTTTAAAGTTTGGAATAATACATTTAGGGTCATTAGTACTTTTATGCATTTATTTTGATTAAACAACCTGTACTGTATAAGATGTGTTTTTTTTATTGAGGATCAATATTTCATAGATATGAATGTTGGTGCCTAGTATTGGGTGCTCTGGAAAATTATTAGTAAAAGACACAGATTCATAAAATATATGTTTCCACACTTGTTTTTAAAGTAACATTGTAGTGTCCAAATTACATGTAACAAATTACATTATTGTAATTGACATAGTTAATAGGCATTGTTGTGATCTGCATTAACATCTTATTTTTTAATTGCAGTAGTCACTTTGCAAGTATAAAAGTGGAAAAATTGTGCAACAGGAAAAAACCGAGGGGTTTAGTTTATATGAGGTGTTCTTTACAGCTTCCATCAGCTGTTGCATCACTGTTTTGAACATTTTCCAATACATCAAAGTAGTTTTTGGACTTTGGTGGCTGGAAATGATCACAGTTTTCTTAAATGTGATCTTAAATGTATTAACTGTGTACAATGTGGACTTTCTAGTGGATTTATATAAAATAATTTAATTCACATTACACTGCTGAGCAGTACATACAGAAAATGTTCCAATTTTTCCACCACACCTGAACCCTATCAAACAGCACGAAGACTCACATCTGAAAGCAATATATGCTGACCGAGAGAGTATAATTTTGCATGATATGTATTAAGCTTCATCACTTTTGTATTTCTGTTATACAGAGACATTCAGATTCATACAGTATATTGACTTACAATACAAGTTTGCATAAAACATGTCTGTATGGTTTATTTTGCTGGAAATTTAATATATTTTTTCTTGCATAATTTTTTTCTTGTTTTTGAACTTCTGCAGTTTACTTTATGCAGCTATATAAAAATGTAAAAGTTGTGGATATATTTAGTATTCCTCTTTGTTTGTAGCTTCTGAGTCGGTGTATGTGGTATCACTGCAGGCACAGAATGCACTTGGGCAGAGCTCACCTGTATATAGGCCGGTCATGACCAAAAAAAAAGCTTCAGGTATGTACATTTAAATACACCATATCATATGCCCTCCATGCCCATTTCTGTTGTTCCTTGAATACAAATGGTAAGACCATCAGGCCCTGCAGATTTATTAATCTTTAGAGCATGTAGTATGCAAAACACTTCTGTCTGTTCTATGCTAATTCCTATTTAATACAGTACTTTGACCTTTTGCTTCCTGAAGAATGTACATCAGCCATTTCCCTTTCACTCCCTAGAAATTGCCCATTATTGTCCCAGATATATTATACTTCATTATTAATTATTCTTTTGCTGTTTTAGTACTGAAACATTTTGTTATTTATACCTCTTTTGTAATATCAAATAATAATATCAATTTCTCTCTTGGCTTTTCTAGTATACCTTTTATTTCTGTATTTACAATGTATTTATTTCTTTTTCTAGATATTGTAGCTTTTAATCAATTTTTAAATTTTCTTTATTTTCCCTTATAATCTCCCTAATTAATTTGGTGAATTTATTGTGATGCTGCTTTGATGTACCCACTTTTGGGATACATTTGTTCTATACCTCTAGCATAATCTATTTACTGTATACAGTATCATTATTACATTCTTATTTATTTATTTTTATTTGTATCTATTTTTGTATCTAATTTGTATCTATTTGAATCTTTTCACACCATTTTTACATCTTATAACAGAACAACAACAGAATAAGTCAGCAGTTATTAAGTATCTACTTTTTCTACTTTTTTGTGTGTGAGGAAAGTGGAAGTTTCCCATAAAACTACTTATTTTTCCCACAAATACTTAATTGTACTATAATCAGCAACTGCATTCAGTCTATAGCATACTTTAGAGACTCCCGATCCCTCTGTATTCATTTCCTGATACTATTTGTATATATAGTGTTACACCTCTCCTTTTCTATTTTTCAGTCTCTAGGGAACAGTATGTATCCACTAATGTTACATTTACAGTATCTCCACTGTTATCCTTGTTTCTGTGATTCCAGTAACCTCATATTAACTAATAAGTTGGTATAATCTATTTAGTTTTTTGTATAATTTGTTTCTAATAGATCTAGCACTTAAATATAAAGAAATGGATTCTTGGTCCTGTGCCTCCCATGATGTTCAGTTCTGATATCACCATAATGGAATCAGTTATTATATTATATACTAAACCAGTGCTCTAATCCCACTCTATTGAAATGCATCTTATAAAAGGGCATCTCTTGATGAGCCTAATGTAGCTGTGTATTCTTCCTGTTAGAGGACCTCTAATGGCAAAAGTAACATGCAGCAATTTGATCATTTTTAGAATATTTTTGAAAGTTACCATTAGCCAAATTTTACTAACATAAACCGTGAATCATTTATTGTACCTTTTTACACTTACCGTACAGTACAATATCTGCCAGAATACAATATGTAGACTTGACAAATAGAAACATACTGTAATTGAGCTCAATTTGTTTTCTTTGTATTTTTAGTATTTTTGTATTTTTCTATTTCATTACTTTAACGCATGAATGAGAAAATACTATTTTTTAAGAAACTCTTTTTTGGTCAATAGATTCTGAGGAATTGCCTGAAGCAAAGGACATCACTGTTCGGATCATATCCCCTCAGTCAGTTCTTGTAACCTGGATTGATCCTGCCTTTGAAAAACAAAAGGACGTTGCAAGTGCTTCATCAAGGTAGGGCTAAGATTGCTACTTTTACTTTTACAATTTTTTTTTCTGAAACTCATCTATGAATTTTTGAATGTCTTAAAGCAAATCTGTAAGTTTGGGTGCATTAATATCCAAGTTTTACATTTATATATCCCAGTTTTACAAAATAATAAGTTTTAAATGCAATTGACAAAAGGTTGAATTTTACTTAGATTTTAGCAAGCTTCTCCACAATAAGGACAAAGTTTTTTTTTCTGTAGATGTAAATTGATTATGTAAAATTAATAGAATAATGGAATTCTTTGAACAAAACATCAGAATAAAAATGAATATAGAAATTTTAGAACTATAAATTGCATCTGTGTAAATCCCTTATGAATATTGTGCTTAGTTTTCAGCATAAAAAACATTTCCCATCACTTTCAGTAACTGTTTATCTAATTCAGGGTCAGATTAATCTAAAGCCTATCCCAAGAGGCATTGAGCACAAGGCATTTTACACCCTAGATGGGACACCAGTCCATTGCAGGGCACACACAGACACAAACACACACACTCAAGCCAATTAATCTACAAGCTCATGTTTGGACTGTGGGAGGAAAGAAGAGCATCTGGAGGAAATCCACACTAACATGACATGATCATACCAACTCCATGCAGATAGTACCCCAGGTCTGGAGTTGAACCCAAGACCTTACCATTGTAAAGTAACAATGTTAACCACTATGCCACCCTCTAAATACATTTCAGCTTTGGAAAAAATTGAAACAGCTATCAGATCTGAAGATTGAAAAGGTATGCTGAGCATTGTGAGTTTATAACAGTTCAATCATAATAGTTTGGAACAAAGAAGGCTTTGTGAGAACTGAGGTATTCTGAACCCTGGAAAAAATGACCATGTGAAACCATGCAGCTGTTTTAAGCTAAGCAAAGAAACTGGGACCAGAAGACACACATGAAAGCTCAGTGAGTTTAGGACTGACATCAGAAAGTACTTCTTTACAAAATGTACTGTAAAAGTTTGACAAAAAACACTCTTGAAGCTGAACTCACTGTGTTCAGTTAAGAGGTTCTGTTATTTGTGAGTTATATAGTATCCATTAAAAAGCAATAATTGTTTAAACAAAGAACATGTGTTTACAAATGGTAGTTTGGAGCTAAGAGGCAAGAGGCAATAAAAATGAAATAACATCCTCTTTTGGGAAATCTGTTCTTAGCATTGCTGATTGGTGTCCACTGATGAGATTTTGCTGGGTAGGAATTGAGATGGTGTGGAGTGAAATTAATGCTGATTCCCAATCCTTCTTCCTTACTGGGTAGTCTCTATGCTTCCACCAAGCATTAACTCAGGGGGGTGTTCTCTTATCCAACCCAGTTATTCTACTTTTTTATTTTTATTTTTTTTCAGAAATTCTGCTTTCTTTTTTAATTTGGTGTTGCAAGTTACAATTTGTAAATAAACATTTCGAAATGGGGTGGTGACTTTCTATACCCACTGTATACAGTATGAAATAAAAATTAATGAGGCTGTACTGTATGTTCTCTAACTGACTGAAATATGGTCAGTTTAAGTGGGCCATAGACTTTTCAATAAACTAGCCACAATTTAATAAGTTGTTATGATATTTCTCTCACTTAAATCTCATAGTGTTTTTTCTGTTTGTTCTTGTCTTTGAAGACACTACACAGTTCGGTACCGAGAGAAGGGAGAATCAGCCAGGTGGGACTATAGAGAGAGCACGCAGAGACGAGCCCTGATAGAGAATCTGATAGCAGACACAATGTACGAGTTTTCTGTTAGAATTTCAAAGCGAGAGAGGAATGGCAAATGGAGTGTTTCAGTTTTTCAAAGGACTCCTGAATCTGGTAGGTTTATGAACTACCATCATAATTAAGCTTCATTTCTAAATGAATGTAATGTGATTTCATGTTGTATTATAAACTTAAAAAATGTTAAGCATAGGATTCCATATTTCATTTGTCAATGATGTATAGAAAGTTCAGTGAACATGTCACTTGGCTCTGCCCTTCTCCTTCAAGACAGCTCTGTTGCGTACCTGAAAAGATGCGAGGGATCTAAAAAATGGCTGTTTATTAAATCAATCACTGCTGTGCCATTGTAAGCATGTTATATACTGTGCACAACATTACTACAGACCCCTCTGGCAATCAGGCAGTATAAATTGAACACAGTTGTGCTAATAGGGCAACAGCTGAAAACTAAAGAATGTAAAGATCATAACAAGCTCATCACCCTTTTTTAGAATCGGCACCACTGCAAGACACAGTAGGCAGAAGTCAAGAAGTCAAGGTCAAAGTCAAGAAGGGATTGGGAAGAAGAATGTTGGTCCTAATTCACACAGAGGGCCGCATTGCATTCCTCATGCTCGGCCTATACAAACCAACTAATGTGGAGTTTCAAAGTTTACCAGTCAAAGATCCTTAATGGAAGCCATAACTTACTGTCTCAGATGTAGAAAGCACTATAGGTGGTTGTGCTCTCAGGCCAGTGGAAAGAAGAAGCCAGGAGCTCTTGCAGGCCAAAAGGATTGTCTTGGATGAGCCACTTAGCCAGTCAGTGTGTATGTGAGTGCTGCACCCGGGTTTTGGCCCCTGGTACAAAGATTTGGCCGGACATCCTATACAGTGTAGTCCAATATTTATGAGCATCAGTGCTATTGTGGGGTACAGTAGGTGGAAAAAACCTAGCACAAGTAGGGGGACTGGAAGGCCTCCATCCTCCATTAGCTGAGTGACATCAGGGGTTGGTTAGACCAGAGTGTGGCTAAAGAGTGGTTAGGGGCTATCAAGTTGGGGGGAGGGGGGCATTGACACTTAGAGCCTGGAGCCCTCCCTGTAATCTAGCTGACGTGTCTGCCAAAAAAATGGGTCATGAGGAAGCGCAACCTTTTAACCAGAAGAAACTCAAATGGAGGATGACAGTAGCTCAAGGAAAACAAGGAGATCCCACCATGACTCCTTTGATTTAGTAGGCAATGTCTCATGGCAAAACACACTTTCTTGTTATCTACCAAGACGCAGAGATGGCCTGTACGTAAGATTAGTGGTATATTCTGGTCAGATGGTGTCAAGCAAGAGCCAGTTCATTACAGAAACCCAGATAGAGGACATTGTGGATTCTATGAACTGGTAGGAGAAAACCAACTGTAGGAGACAGGGGAGGCACAGTTTTATATTTTTAAGTGGCAGGAAATACCATCTTCCCTGTAATGTATTACATTATACAGGGATAAGTTACAAATACGGAGGTGGTGGGAAAATAGAGAATAAGGTGGGAAATGGAATAATTGAAATTAATAATTAAAACCTCAATGTCACAAATATAGCTGAGCAATTGGTATAATTTGAGGCATGTAAATTTTGGCACATGCTGTAGGCTCAACTACAACTGAATAAACATCTCACTTTCTTGCTGTTGTTTTGACACCTGCACAGCCATAATAATATATTACAGTATGCTGTTTAATAACCACTAGAAGTTTCAATTTAAATTATTTAGTTTTACTGCTGATTTTAAGACTAAGTTGAGTGACTGCACTCTATAATCTGCTGTTACATATGTTAAAGCAAATTTGTGAACCTGATATTTTAAAATATCATACTCATCATTCAGAAAAGGAGGAGTGATCAATGAGGTTGAAACTACCTCTCTTGTGATAGGCTGGAGTTCCTATTGTGAACAGTATGAACAGAAGGACAGTCGGGGCAGCTTTGTGAGATGCTCAAATCTTGAGAGTTTTTAGAGAGAAAGCACCAAAGCACTCCTAATGTCCTAACTCTTTGGGAGTTCGCTAATAATCCAGTTACACTCACAAAGTCCTTGGAATTGGGTCAATAAACAGTACCATTTTTTGTTTTTAGTTCCCCACCCCCTCTCTTAAGAACAAACAAGACAACACTGACACTTGCTGGCACATACTCCAAGTTTCCAGAAACTCTGGTTCGCCATGAACAGAACCAGGGTTTCCAGGTGGAAATGTTTTTCTTTCTTTCTGGCAGGACTTCAGCCACAAAGGTTAACAGCACTAACTAGACTCTCCTAAATCAACACCTCAAGGAAGTTAAAATCACACTGAATTCAGAATGAGAAAGAGGAGTCCTGGGGTGGAGAGGTCCTAGAGTGTTATCTGGAATGGAGTGCAAACTTCGGCCCTCTAGAGACTTCTAGGGAAGTGATTGTTTCTGCATTTAAGGGGTGAATGATGTGCTTTGGGAACATACAGTAGCATTTGAGAATTAAAATTAAGGTGTCAAAGCTTGGCCGCATGTCAGTTTGCAACAGTGTGCAAGCCACACCACTTCAAAGGGGATCACCACATTTAAAAGTTTGTGCACAATGCCTATGTTGAGTGTGGGATTATAACACATGAAACATTTATTTATGCTTTTTATATATATTTACAGCCCCCACAAGTGCACCTGATAACTTTTATGTTGAGCCCTTGAAGGGAAAAGGTACTGCTGTTACTGCATCTTGGGATCCACCCCAGGAAACAAATGGAAGAATAAGAGGTAGGCATAATATCTGACTTATAAATAGCTTTTCTCCAAAAATTATCGATTGGTCGTATACAATGAAGCACAAATGTATAACAACTTGTCTTGATGGTGACATTACTTTACATTAGTGCCTTTAAATCTTCCTCTTTGCCAGACAAAATCCTGAATGATCAGGAGCAATGATGTGGATATAATTAATTAATCTTGTGTAATCCCTGCTTTATACATCATATCATATTAGACAAAACCTACAGTGTGTACAGCCTAGTGATTTTAATTTACTATAAGTATCGGTACATATTCACTTTAATGTTAAACAATACTGCATGAAGTCTGATTATATGTGTTTTGCTTGTATACTGTATACTTCTTGCATTTGTATTTGACATATTCATCATACATCTGTATGTAACATTTTTAGTGTTTTCACAGGAAAGCCAACATTTATATAAAATTTACTATGTTCCCTTCTAGCCTTTCCCTCATACTTATGCAATGTGTCGTGGGGAAAGTAACCACATAAGGATATTAGCCATATGTCAATATGCATATCCTTCCCTGGAGTTCAAGACACTGCTGACAGGAAAGCATTCCAGGGAAAGCTCTTACAGACCTGCTCCACTGCACCAGATCACTTTGCAAATGATCAAATTTGTTTCATTTTAATGCCTCTGACTATATGTCATACACACCTAGAATGGAATCATATTTATAATTGCATATGAAATAGTAAAACAGAAAGATTTTTATCTATTCAAAATGCTTACACCATTGGAAAATATTTTCAGTTATGCTTTCCTGGACTTTTGCTTTTATTGGTATTAGTGCTACTTCAACAGGCTGTTGACCAAAAATTTGTAGCATATTGAGATAAAAAAATGTTTTTTGAAAAACAGTTGGATTTTATTAGTTACAGTTTGTACAATACATTAAAAGTCAGGAATAAAAGTTCACAAACGATTAAATCCTGATTTGACAGATGCTGTCTACAATAATAAAAAAACTACTTCAATATTTTTTTTTCCTGGCAACAAAATGGGTTACGCTTGATCATGCAATCTAATCTAATGAGACGATGCATTTAAAACTTATTTCAAGGGGAATGGGACTTTTTTACTTATATCCTGATACAGTACATATAATATAAAGACTTGTGTGGCATGATGTATATCGAGTTGTGACTTGAAAAATGTTTTCAAAAATAGTACCATTGTGGTTAACACTATTTGGACAGAAATATTTTGTGTTCAATGTTCTACGTGTTTTTTAACTAGCACACTAATTATTTTAAAATACCATTTCCAATGTTGGGTTTTTACAATATACAGCACGAACTTGAATTCATCTGTTGACGTGCATTGCTAATTTTAACATTAGTAATGCAAGTTGTAATTCATCCTGCCCTTACAGTCTCCATCTTCCAACTGTCTGCTCAATCATTTCAGAATACATTCTTTCATATGCCCCCGCTCTCAAACCCTTTGGAACAAAGTCCATTACCTATTCTGGAACCACCTCCTCTGCCATAATCGATGGTCTGCAGCCTGGTGACCGCTATATTTTCAAAATTCGTGCAGCAAACAGGAGAGGACAAGGTCCTCAGAGCAAAGCCTTCAGTGTCGCTATGCCAACAAGTAAGACTCCTTCCTATTTGTTGCTTTGTATGATGTCCAGATTTCTCTTTGCTTTATAGACCTTCCTTACTTCACTTGCTGGCTGCAATGTGATGTTGCTTAACATTATACCCTGTTTAATGTATCAAATTTGTAACCTCTTGTGATTTTTGTTTCTTATGTGAAACTGAGGACTTAATGATTAAAATAATTTTGACTGCTTCTGACATGTAATATTGATTCAGTTTTCTGAATATCCAAGAAATGTTATTATACTAATATTTACTGCAACAAACCAACATCAATTAAATATTCAAACCAGCACTGCACAGTATGTATTATATAATTTATTAGTATTTTAAAGAGATTAAAATACAATGTAGTATGTATAATAAATGTGTTATAAAATCCTTTTCAACTTTTAGAGTGCTTGTAGCCTTAATTAATTGTAATTTTCTCATTTTAATATGCTAAATACTAAACAAAATCTCCTTTTTTGCCAGCTAGCACTATTGGTTCATCATCATCTCAACACTCCAAAATCCCAGATGGTCGCAAGAAGAGTATGTTCAGGACATCTTCAAATCCTGCTTCATCTTCAAAAGTACCTTGGTCCCATTCTACATCTAAGCTGCCAGATACTGGTTCTCGATTCACAGAAGAACCTGAGGAACCTGATTCATATACGCCTGTGAAAGCTTCTTCTCCCAAACCTGGAACATCCCATTCTTCTCAAAACAAAGACAATGAAACAAAGGATTTAATTGGACAAGGACCTCATTCAGATTCAGATGAGAATTTAGAGGAGGAGGTGGATGAACATTTTGAAGAGAAACGTGTTCAGCATACAAAACAAAACAATGCAGTGACAACCAGTGATGATTCCTCATCAGAAAGCTCTATTAAATCAGATAAAATTTCCCCTGGATCAGTGTCCAAAACACAACCACAGAGGCCCCTCTCTCCCACTAATACAGGTACAAACAAAATGAGAAGACCAGCTACCTTGCCCAAAGCAATCTCCCCTTCGAAAATTTCTAAAGAGAAAGAGGACCCCCCCTCCACTAAGTCCAATGCTCAGGAATCTGATCTTACAAGAAAGATCCACACTGATAGCTCTTATCCCAACAGAAGGGAACCAGATGACCATGATAAAGAAAAAGTACAGTCATTCCCTTCTTCCAAAAAAACTTTTTCTAAAAAACCTTTAAGTTCTTCTGTGTTGTTTCCAAAGGGAGGGCGTATAGCTGTTCCAGCTAATCGTCAAATGGGTTCTGGTTTTATTAACGGCAGAAGACCAGTGGGAAGCCAATCTAGGCCTAGTTACACAGAGTCTAGAGGCTCTGCCCAGCCCGAAACTACTCCAGAACAAATAGGATCTAGCAGGATTTTAAACAGTCGGTTAAAACCAGATCTTTCTTCAACCATGTCTCAATCTACCTTGTCAGCAGGCGCACAAAATCCTCAAAGCCGTTCATCACATAGTCAGCACTTGACAAAACCACAAGACAATTATCAAGATAATGAAAGCACTGAGACTGAAACAGAAGAGAAAAAATCATCTTCCTCATTGTCATATTCTACTTCTTCACCTGATTATGATAGGGGTGCCCAGACTTCACGTCTGGGCACCAAAGAATTTGTTACTTCAAATGACAAGCATAGCTCATCCCCATCAACAGGAACTCATACTGAAGCCAAAATATTAACTTCAGAAAGTGCTCGTTCACCTTCATTGTCTAGTAATAGGTTCAGTGTGCTACGCAGGCATTTCCCTAAACAGGAAACAAAATTGAATACATCTTCTGGGCAACGTAGAGTTCCATCATCCTCAACAAGGTCCCAGACATCAGAATCAAATGTGGCACACACAGATTCAGGTGCTTCCGTGACACAAGAAACAAATGAAAAGCCAAAAGTCCCCATTTCTTTTCCATCAGAGCATGCTTCTACCGGTTCCTCAAAATCTTCCATGCCAAGACATCCTGCAGTTATAAGTGAGTCTTCAAATCCTGTTATCTCTTCAGATTCCAGTTCCTCACCTCCATCCCAGGGACATTTAGATTCTGATAATCCCATCCATCCAAAATCTAAGGACAAAGATGATGATTATGATTATTACGGAAGCAAAGAACTGTATGATACAACTGACAAACTAGTTTCAACGACAGCAGAACCCCAAGTAACTACCTCATTTTTAAGAAAACCTCAAAAACCAAATCCACGTTTTGGAAAAGCACACTTCCCTTTTGTCCAGTCAGTTCCCCAGCGGCCTGCTGGAGGTTTCAATGGGAAATCAAGGTCTCCCATGTTTATAAACCGCCAGTCTGGCTCCAGGGATTCTGAAAGTTTGCTTCCTTCAGATTACTCAAAGGTAGGTTCCTCGAATCCAATTTCTTCATCATCAGGCTTTACTTCAGGTTTTTCAAAAGCCTATTCTTTTACACTGCGTTTATTGCTCATTTCTTTATTAAATTAAATGCAGCTCCTTTTAATGTAGAATCTTATCGGGTTTCATCTCCTCAGCTGCCTTATGTAACCTCCAGCCATACGTCTAGTGAAAGACAGCACACAGCTTCTTCTTCAGTACCAAGAACTTCTTCATCCCATTCATCTTCTGCATCGCTACCACATTTACCACTGATTCGGGAACCTAATCAAGGGACAAGGGTACGGTATCCTGGCCGCATGGATGTTGCCACACGGGGAAAAACTCCCTCCAGTGCTTTGAATCCTATCTACACACAAGGTAATACTGTATTTTTAATTGACCAAGTTTCATATTTACTGTTTGTTGTAATGTTTTTCACAAGACAGACTATATTTAAATGATTCTCCACATTGAATTCAAAATGTATTCCTTAATAATTTATATTGAGGAAATAATTTTGTATTGACATTGGTTGTTTTTTTCCACATCCAATAATGTTGTAGCATACTGTACTTCTTTAGTATTTACTTTCAAATACTTTACTTTTCCACAAAGAGAAATAAATTGGAAGCATTGAAAAGTTGTTCCTCTATTCAAATTAATACAATTTCTGTCACATAGAAAAATGGTTTTCTTTCAAATATTTCTCGTTATCTTACTTTTTCCTCTTTGTTTCCTTATTTTGTTTAAACTGAGTTTTGTTTAAAAAGTTTGTGTTTCATTCTCATTGTTTTTTAACTTTTCAACTTTTCAATCTTACAATCTCAAAACATCATACTCCTGAAACTGATTATGTATTGCGTCACTTATTCTGTTCCCAGGGAAAAATGGCAGACCAAATCTCACAAACACAAATGGGAAAGTTGTGTCCACTTCAGATGCTAAAGTCAAGCAAGGAGGTCGCAGGTTAATCACTGGACCAGAAGGTGTTAAATGGGTGAGCATACAAATGTCTTTTCTGATGTTTCTGTCTTTGTGGAATGTCATTTTCATTGTTCAAGCAAATGTTGCATGTCTCTAGTAATGGTACAATGTGCTTTGCATGATGTGGGGCATTTCTGATGTTCACATTTATTTGGTTGTTATCAGAAACCCTTTAAAACAGAATTTTAAATTGAAGCCCTTAAAAACCCTTTAAAATGGAATTGTAAACTGAAATTCTGGGTGTATGAAAACAACCGTTTAACTCTTCAGCTAGCTGTTCAAAATCATATCATTTCTGATGTTTTTTTTCTTTAAATCTATACAGTATATGATGTGAGCAAAGTTTGCCTTTTTGGATTTTCTATCATGCATTTTACTGTACAGTATATCACCCCTCCACACTCCCATCTTTGCAGCTTCCCCCTGGTTCACTCCTCACACTACATGGGGATAAAGCAATGGGGGCTGCCCCCTGCTGAAGTAGGTAAAGCCATATCACTGATATCTAAAGAGTCAATTAAAATACTCAAATCTAGTTCTTGGGTGTCAGTATTCCTCATGAAATACATTTCAGCAGTATCCTCATATGTTTTTTTTTCAATCCAAAACTATTGCCTTACACGCACACAGGTTATGTTCCGTACAAATCAACATTTGTATTTTTCACAGATAGTGGACTTTGACAAAGGATTTTTAATGAACCAAGAGGGAAGAATTCTGCAGGACTCAAAGGGCCGTCCTCATAGAGTGGTACTTGGAGAAGACGGACGCACAATTTTTGGTTTGTTTAATACATGTGCATTTTTCTATTTTTCTGGAGAATACAGGAAACATATTGTGCAGCCATGCGGTATTGTCCTGGGTTTACTCAGTGTTTACCAAAAAACATATTCTGAATATATCTTTTAATGTATATATAAAGTGCTTTGTATAAATATTCAGACCTTTCTTAGAATTCCATTATAAAAATTACGAAATGATGCGTACACATTTTTTTATATTAATTTGTTCAAAATGTGAGCCTAAATACTTAGGGTTACTGTTACTTATATTAGTTCCTAAGGGTAATATAAGTAACAGTAAATATCAACATTTACAAAGGAGAAGGAAAGATATGTTGATAGCAATAAATATTCTGACCCTTGAACCCAATATTTGGTGGAACGATGATTAGCAGCAATTTGCAGCTGGAAGTCTTTTTGTCTACCAATTTTGTACACCAGCTTGATACGATTTTTGCCCATTCTTCCTTGCAGATTTGCTCAAACTCTCCCAAGTTGCTTGGGGATTACTTATGGACACAACTTTTTAAGTCTTTCCGCAGATTCTCAATAGAATTCTAGTGAGGACTTTGACTGGGCCACTCAAGGATGTTCACTGTCTTATTCTTTAAACACTTCAGAGTAGCTCTGATCTTGTACTTTGGACCATTGTCCTCATGAAATGTTTATTAGACTGAAACAGGTTTTCCTCAAGTATTTACATATCTGTATTTCGATCAATCAAGTTTTCTTTTAATCTAAACATGCTTTACAGCCCCTGCTGAGGACCAGTATCACCATGCTTGCCTAGGGATGGAGATGGCTGGGTATTTCCCCATATTGGTTCTTCACCAAACTTAACAGTTTGCAATTGCACCAAAACGTTCCAATTTTGTCTAATATGACCACAGAACATTTTGTTCCATGCTTGCAACATGACATAAATGATTCGTTGAAAAGTACATGTGGGATTTGAAATGGATGTTTCTACTCTGCAATACAGGCCAGTTTTGTAGAGAGACCATGATGTTCTGGATTTATGGACATTTTCTCCCAATCCAGCCATTAAATGCTGTACTGTAACTCTTTCAAAGATGTCATTGACCTCACAGTGGAATTTGTCTTTCTTGACCAGCTGCTTAGTTTGAAAGAAAGGCCAGATCTAGGCAGTGTTTGGATGGGATGTTTGGATTTGGAATGTGCTTACTTTCTTATAACTTGTCAGGTGATTGAAGGTGAAATTGCTGTGCTCTCATAGTGGGCATTCAGAGACTTTTTGTAACCTTTTCACAGAAACAGATGTTTTCATTCTCACATCTTGAGAATCATTATTATTGCACACAGAGGCCACTCAACTAATTATGTGATTGATTAAGGTAAATTGGTAAGTCTAAAATAATTTAAAAGGATATGTAAAGGTTCATTCTATGCTAAAGGTAAAGAAAAGAAACACCATGTTTCAGCTGTGGCCTTCTTCAGATGTGAGGAAGAGAGGGAAAGTAGCAGATAAATAAGGTATAGGAGAACAAAAGACAGAATAGGTAAGAATGAGTGGGAAGCAGGGAGGGAATGGCCATAAAGCAGGTGAGAATGAGTGTCCAAACCCAGGGAGAATGGGAGGAGAGGTGTGGAAAGCAAAAATCTGCAATTGAATAGAAAGGATTTTGAAGGAGATGAGTCTGTCATTAAAAGGAGTGGGAAGGTGTGATCCAAGTTTAAGGATAATTTTGGTTTTGGATGTCTTTCTGCAACAGGAGATCTGAAACACCTCCTCTGTGAGAGAGAAATGAGATCAGAAAGAAAGGGGTTTTGAAGCTCCTACTGCAGAAAGACATCTGATGCACCTGATGCAGCTACCTGCTTGAAGGTCTTAAATTAATTTTAGTACAACAAAAGATTTGAATACTTCTGCACTCATGACTTTTATTCTATTGAATGAAATGAAAATTATTATTATATCTATTACTATCTACTATATAAACAGGTGTTTACTTCTTTTAAATATTTTGTGCTTTGGATGTGTGCAGTAGGTTGTGGCTATAGAAAATATTAATTGCTACTTCAAAGTGTAATGTCTGCAAGCTTTAATGAAGCAAAATGTGAAATGTGTGCAAGGGTCTGGATTCTTTTGCAAGGCACTGTATATTCCAAATTTCAAAACAGAATTAATAATCCATTTAAGGTGCACAGTCAAATGTACATCACACACAAATAAATAGGGTAAGTAATTTTGTCACTTTTCATCAAGTTTCAGAGTTTATACACTTTTACTCTAAATACCAGGTAAGCAATGGCTGATATCTATATACAGTAAATATAATTTCAGCTCATATACATGGTAATATTTTTCCTGCTTTTCATTAACTTTATTTTTAATTTTGCATATCAGTTATCTACAGTATATAGAGGTTATACTTCATAAGAAATTTCCTGTATGTTTTTTGCTTAGAGTTAAGAAAAATGTGTCTGGAAACAATGTAGAAAGAATCAGATTCATTAGGCTGTCAGTGGTGAAGAAAAAATTAAATGCAAGTCTTGACATCACTTCTCATATTGTCTGTTGTCCTCAGATGATCAAGGAACTCCACTGGTGAGTCCTGATGGGCTTGCTCTCTTTGGACATGGGAGGGACAGCAGACCAGTGGTCAATCCTAAAGATAAGCTGCTAGCAGTAGGAGGAAGACCATTAGTAGGTTTGGACCCTATAAAACCAACACAAAAAACTACTACAACTACAACCACAACTACAACAACCACTACTACTGCTGCAACAACTACAACCACTCCTGAACCAACAACTATTCCAACCACCACTGAGATGACCACAGAGGAGTCTACAACACCATTCATTTTCCCCACTTGCCCACCTGGTACCTATTCCCAGGTGGATGAGAGAGGATATCCATTGCTTGGAGAGGATGGCATACTTGATTGCTACCCTGAAGGTAGGAACACTAGAAATATATTATTCAGTTGTGCAAACTCAGAACTGATTGGATATACATATGATGGGATTTATTTGCTGTAGAACAGTTCATGATATGGTTATTTTTCCCAAAATAAATTATTTACCCCATGAATGCTGGGGTGAACAATTTATGTTTCTAATCAAATACTCATTAATGGAAGTATTCTTTAAAATAAACATGTATACAGTATATGCAAACATATTCGTGAACAGTTAACACATAGTACAAACAGTGGACAGAGCAAATGTTTTGACCCTTGAAACAGCACCGTATTGTGACTGCTAAAAAGGTTTCATATGCATAAAACTAACAATTATTCCAACCACCACTGAAATAACCACAAAGGAGCCTACAACACCATTCATATTTAAAAATAGCTCTGTTTTTCATTAAGAAGTCTAATGTGTTCAGGAATATTTACTGTACAAACTCTCAGACCCCTACAGGAAAAGGAGTGCTTCCCATATTCAGTTTGAAATGCATTGCCACATAGTTTCTCTTCTGACCTTTGTTTTATTTACATTTTATTTGAAGGCTTTAAAACAGAAAGAAAGGATAACACTGTTTGCCTATCCCAAAGTACTCTGCCAATCAGCAAAGGTAGTTGGCACTTAATGCCATCTTTACCCTAGATGAGGTTCTAGGGTATATAAAGGCAGAAAGGAATGCCAGAAAAAGATACAAGATGGCATGAATTAAAGACTGTTATATGAACAAATTATTAGTTTAATATAGCTAGGGATTTAATGAACAGGTGCATTCTCTTTTCAATAATACTTTTCATGGAGCTCCTAGCCTGTGTGAATTAACTCTTGTAATGTTTGGTTACCTTCTTCCATATACTGTACATGTTAGATAAAATACCCAAAGGTATAATCAAGCAATTTGTATTAAATCCTAAATCGAAATAACGATATTGTCCCTGGTTCACTACAAAATAAACATTAGGATCTGCCATCCATTATAACATTTTTGTGTTAACTTACATTGACCACAGAGGAAGCTCCTAAAACAATATTTTCCATTTCAACCACCTCAAACAAGTGGACCACACGCATTTTTGGCTTAATTACCCAGCCTTGCTGACTCCTTAGCAGGACGTTTAAAATATCTTGTCTTCTGGCAGAATAAGGGAATATTAAATGCAAATCATCTGACCAAAATATTGATAATTCAGAACTATATCTAAAAGTCTTGTAATAATCTTCAAAATATTAAATATTTCTCACAACTAAATATATCTAAACTGTAAAACACAACCTAGAAGTACTGTAAAACTAACCTGGTGATGTCACTGATTTTGATTCTCTTCATCTGCCCTCAGGTGATTCATATTTCTGTTGTTCTCCACCTGCAGTTGTGCGATTTCATAGTTTTTCGTCCCAGACACAGGTACACATTGTACACACAAAACTGCTTCTGCAGCAGCCTGCAGCAAGTCCTCTCCTCAACCTTGCTACATCTCTGCCAATCGTAGCCGTCAGCCTCTGCTGTCTGTAGGGCTGCTTTTCACCAGGCTCTTCTCCCAGAGCTCTGTTCCATCCACCATACTAAACTTCCAAACCTCCACAGTTCTTCCAGCTAACAGTGTCCCTGCCACTCAGCGTCACCACCTTCCTAGGGACCTCAGGCACACAGATTCACCTCCACAGCACCTGCCCAGCCTCTTCTCCAGTGACTCTAGCCAGTAGCTGCTGCTTTCCTATGGCATCTGCAGCTGACAGCACTTGACTGCCCTGCCATGCCTTTTACCCCATTGACTACAAACACAATAATCCTGCAGGTTCAGAAGAGCTTTCTTCCAATGCACATTTCTGCTTTTAGAGACAATTTTACTTCTTTCAGACAGGATGTTTATGTAGGGCAATTCACATATGCAGCCCATTAAGATTCCAACTCCCTGCAGCTGTAACCACCTAGACAAGTGTAAGAATCAATTATTAATTACCTTTTACTTTTGTTTCTGTAATTCAATGCAAATATTTCCCTAACTCAAATAAGTGGTCATTTCGAGCATTTAGTTTCATGTACTGTAGCAGTGGATCAGTTTCATGGACAAAGATATTCAAACTTAGGAGATACCATATTTGTTCAAACAATTATGGTATACAGAGCAGCACATTGCAGTTAATTGTTTTTCTAAAAGCAATGGATTCTAAGATGTTTTGACAATGGAAACATGCATTCTTTCATTCAAACCCCTGAACAATGTTTCATGTGTAACTGTAACTTCTTAGCTCAAATATGTGGGTAGAAAACTATATATTTTAATTGTTATGTGTCAAAACAAGTATGTCCTACGAATCACATTGTAAATATGACCAATGTGCTTCAATTTGTTATAGCTGTAAGGAGACACCACTCAAAAGTTATAATTGCTTCCATTGCCAAAATATTGAAATTTATTATGCAAAATGTACTGGTGTTTGGTATGGAAATATGCAAATACATTTAAAAAGTACATGTTTAATGTCTCTGTGGAGAGTCTTACCATCTGCACATGCAGCTCTTGTGAACACCGAGGCCTAGTGGTTAAGTCTCTGGTGTCATAAGTAATGGGTTTTGGCTTCAAGTCCCTGCTTCAGACTTTCTATTGTACCTTGATCAAGCCCTGATGGGTTAAAAAATTTACCCTGTTAGATCACACCACCCAGGCGTATAAATGCATTGATGGTGGGTAATCTCTGCAATAGTCCCGTGTCCCAATTCACGGTGGGGAGTCATGAGCTCTCTAATTCACTTAAAGCCATGTAAACCAGGATGAGTTCTGGCCTGATGAGGAGGTGTGGCTCGGATATGGGAGTCACCTACAGTACCTAAATTCAGATTTTACACCACTTTGTATCCAAACTTTCACAAGGTCTTGTGAGGTTATGCTGTAAAGACCTCAAAGAAAGAATTATACCAAAAATGTTGGATTTCTTCGTTTGGAAAGGGGTGACTGAATGCCAAGATAGACACTACAGAACAGAGAAAAGGATGTTGGAATTCATTAGGCTGTTGGATTGTGAGCCTGGAAGGAGATTGTAGTGATACTAAAAGACAGTTTCAAGAGTGTTTATAACTGACAGACAGACAGCACTGGAGACCATCCCACCACCAGTCAGGCTAGAATTATAATTCCTGGACTGCGCTGACTTTCATGTCAAGCCCACATCTGTAACTGCTTACTGCCAGTAGCAAAAGCAACGCACTGGTACAGTATCTATTATGACTATGAATATTTATTCAGACACTTGTTTGGTATATGAGATAATATTCACTTGCTCTCAATAATTCAATGAGCATCACACTCCATACTGACTTCTGGAATCTGGTACTTTTGACCTCAGAAATATACAGTACAGTAACTGTAAGTACAGTACACTGGCAGTGTATAGCATTTCCTCTATGTTCCAAATTAAATGTATTTTTCAAGAAGTAATTTCTATCAGTTACGATATCTTAATGGTTTTGTCACCTTACACAAACAAATTATATGGTGTATAATTAAAGCTAGATTGAATGTACATTGTATACACCATATTTCCTAATTACAATTGATTTTACACTCATCCTAATTAGGTACTGTACATGTCTTACTATGTTCCACAAAATAAATCTTAATTCAGTTATTACAATTTCTTCAACTTTGTCCAATCAAGCTTGAATATTAGAGTTAAAAAACTTTTGAGTTTACTAGGTATGGTGTTCCATGTGTTTTAAGTGTTATAATATTACATTATCTATAATATATTTTATTTTATAATTTCATGATGAACTTAAAATATATTTAACATTTTTTCAACAGAATTAAATGAAGGGTAAATTCATCATAGTTTACCGTGCACATTAACAGGAGTTTCATATTGGAATAAGACCAAACATTTGACTTCAACTTCTTATGCAAATATTTAGTACTCATTTCAGACCAGAAGTGTAATGAAACCTTGTTGGGCTGGGATTATCTGTCCCTAATTTATAGAGAGTGATGATAAGTCCCAGGATATTTCAGGAAATTGTACCACAATAGTAAATGTGTAAATTTGTTCTTTTTTTTTAAAGAATTTCAGTTTGTTCAGACAACTCTATCTCCAACTCCAACTCCAACAACACCTACTACAAGAGAACCACCAGAACCTACTACTACAGAAACCGAGGAAGTATACACAGAAGCTAAGCACTTCAACAACGGTCCTACTGCAGGGTTTGATGCAGCTGGAAACCCTCGATTTACAGGTATTTTCCAAATGCTTGCTGTTGTACTTTATTTTTTTGTACAATACCAGGTCTGTGTGAATATCTTATGGCTTCTCTGAATTGCATGAAAGGTTTTACACATTTTCAAAACATTTAACACAAACCTTAAAGTTTTAACCCGGATTTTAAAATAACATCATAATCAAAAAACGAAGATGCTCAAAACACATACAGTATATGTCAAATAAAATAATTGCTCCAATTATTATGTCATTTAATGAAAGTCCTCTTTATCAATGTTTGTAAAATGTCAATCTAAATATTGACTACAACTATCAATATGCCCTGGATAACCTCAAATGTTCCCCTTTTCTGTGTCTGTTTGATACTGTCTGATACAGCGATTTAACAATATTTAACCATAAAAACCATGGACCTAAATAAAGTATGTTAATTTTTCAAAAATGACTTCACTCAGACACAGAAAACACTTAATGGGACAAAAAAGAATTTTGAAGTTTACTCATGTTACAATGCAAACAGAAACAAAATAACACAGGCATACTGGTAATTGGGTAAACGTGGAAAAAATAATAATAATCGCTTACACATATATAGCGCTTTTCTGGACACTCCGCTCAACGTGCTGTACACATGGCAGTGCGCCAGAATGCTCACCACACATAAACTTTTAGTGTGGGAAGAGAACAGAGTGATGAAACCAATTCATACTTGGGGATTATTAGGAGGCCATGATTGATAAAGACCAATGAGAAATTCGGTCAGGACGCCAGGGTAACACCCCTACTCTTTTCAAGAAATGCCTTGGGATTTTTAATGACCACAGAGAGTCAGAACCTCGGTTTTACATCTCATCTGAAGGAAGGCGCTTGTTTACAATATAGTGTCCCCATCACTATACTGGGGCATAAGGACCCACACAGACTGCAGGGTGAGTACCCCCTGCCAGCCCCACTAACACCTCTTCCAGCAGCATCCTCAGTTTTTCCCAGGAGGTCTCCCATCCAGGTACTGACCAGGCTCACACCTGCTAAGTGTCAGTGGGTTGCCAGCCGTGAGTTGCAGGGTGATTTGGGTGCTGGCAAAAAAAGTAAAGAAAGAGAATCGCCAAACCATAGACACAGACAACCATAGACGACCACAAACAATTGTCAACTCACAAATGGTTTACCAACATTTGATGTAATATTTTCCCTCCCAGTACTGTACAGCAAGGAAAAATATCTGTTACGGTGTATCTGAATCTTGATTTACTGAATCAAGAAGTGTTGATGTCACGAAACATCAAGAAACATCTGTTCATATGAATAACTCTTCTCATGGATTTGGAAAAGGGGAAATGGAGGCAGGAACTCCATTTGCACATGCACAATAATGGCTCCGCAAACAATTGTCTAATGAGGCCTGAATGATGAAAGTTTACACTATGTTGTCTCAAATAATCACAAAACTGGGCAGACCAGGTCTTACTTAGCTTTTCTTGAGGCTCACATCAGAAATATGGCTGCACACACTGTGATGCTGGGGATCACATGTTGTGATATGTGTTGACCACATTGACAGTGGCTCTTTCTATAATGTTGTTACTCCCTCTTCTCCTGACTATAGTCAGGAGACCTAACTGACTATAGACCTAATTCAACTGCATACACAAACATGTGTGGTATTTCACTGGCCTCAAGTTCCATAATTCTCTTAATTAATAAAGTGAGCAGTGCAGCAAACCATTCAATCAGTGATCATGTGTGCATAAAATTGGATGTATTGTGAAGAAATCTTACCTGTATGTACTGGTACCTCATCTCCTTTACTCAGTCCATATTGCGTTCAAAATTTCTTTGAACTGTTGTTTCTTTCTGAGGCAGTTCCTCTAAAAACACAAAAAGTGTGTTCAAGCAATTGAGAAAACCTGTAACACAATATCTAATATGATAGTGGATGGATGTTTGCTCATTATGCTTTCTGGCATGTAGGGGCAGCAACATCCTGTTGCTGTAACTGTAACATTAGTTTTTTTTTTATGGGACAGGGTTGTTAGCCTTGTGCCCAACCTCCACCATGCAGGACCTGGCAACTGACATGGGACATGAACCCATTACCCTGAGATGAGTCTCATGCTCTACCAACAGAGCTGGTCGGGACCCACTAATGTGATAGAACAATGGCTATTAAGCTACATACATTAGAGATCTCAAGTAATCCAGTAATATTTGAAATTGATAGTTCACAACACTGTGATGTATTTTTAGCAATATGTAGGATAAGGCTCATATCATTTGACAATACTGGAATTGTATATGCATTGGTGATATCTGAGATGATATAGCATACCCTTCCTATAAAAGTGATGTGAGTTCAGTAAGGGTCCATAATGCCAAATAGTATCAGTTAAAAGGTAAGGGTTGAACTTCAGGTAGAGAGAATGTGAAAATGCTGAAAGAAACTGTTCAGGACACTCTGCAGAATGAGTTCAGTAACTGTACCCATTGTATTTTATTTTTTTTCTGTATGTGGCAATGTTTTTTGGTCTCACTCAAGCAAAGTTATTACAGGTATTACAACACCATTCATTGTCTTTTTAAGAGATGGGCTTAAAACTTGCTCCAACACAAAAAAATCAGACAATATTAGGTGCTTAAGTATATGCAACAGAGTATCACCTGTTCATAAATGGGGAGTGAACTAAAGAAATTGCACTACATTGGGTTCAGACCAGTCATTGTGCTTGCATTAGTACCAGGTGAACTTGTTATTTTATTTGAGATAACTATTGTTTACTAAGATAGCATTTAGGTTGTAAATAAGTAAGAAGGGCTTAAAATCTATATTCATCTAGAGCAGGAGTGGTGTGAGAATGGTTGGAGGGCAAAATGGAAGTGGGCTGTAGAGCTTTTGAAGCAGAATTGCTTTGGAAATTCTTGAGGCTTAGCCAGCACTGCAGAGATTCACATTCTGAAGAGCCATTAATGAACCAGATGGAGACACTGCATGGCAATAGTTCAGGAGGAAAGATAAGTGGGATGTAGCAGAACCTGACCTGAAACACCTGTTCAAGATTCAGTGTGTGTCCGTCAGGAAAAAATACCTAAGAAGCTGATTCTAGGCTGCAGAAAAGTGAAAATATTGGCAAGTCTTTCATTGTTTTTGTTAGATGCAGCTGGGTGACATAAGAATTTTTAGAAAGCAAACGTTTACACATTAACATAAAGTAGTAGGAATTCCTTTTTTTTTACTTTCTTGTAAATGTAATGGTTTCAATACTAATATATCTCTAAGATGATCAAGACACTGTATTACAGCATAGCAAAGAAAATAATGCAGATCTAAATAAGGCTTAGTCAGCTTAGTAAGAAGGCTTGCAAGCTTGCACTATTACTTAATGTGCTTATTTTGGCTTGTCTATTATATGGGAGTCTTTTGGCAAAGGAAAGTGTATTTGATAGGTATATCCCTTGTCTTTATTAATGGTCCATCAGTGGCAGAAAATTTGCAGAGACAGATCATCTCCACACAGCATGCTGAATCATCAAGAAGCTCATCCACTCACACATCTGTGGTAAGGATGGGGATAGTAGGAGCCAATGGCACCAGGCTACAAAGAGAACTGGCAAAGAATTGCAGAGGTGATAGATTGCCCCTGTTGTGGTTATTGCATTGCACACATCTGAAATCCATTAAAATATTTTTCTTAAAACTCTGACAGCAGCCGTGTTTTCCTTCGGGCTAGTGCAATAGATATGATATAATTTATGAGTTTAATATTTAAGAATATCCATGCATGTAGGATTCCACATCTTTTATTTGTCTGACCAGTGTTTCTGTTTCTTCCAAATTGGGCTTTCTGTAGCTCACATGTCAGTAGCAGAGTAGGTTCAATGTACTTTTTTTCCAATGCAATGTGACTTCACTTTTTGTTTTTAGTTCACTGTTTCATACAAATGTCCAGCAGAATTATGCCTCATAGCCAGGGCACATAAAACATAGAATGCCTGTTCTCCTCTGTGAGATGTGAGTCAATTGCTTCAGTTAGACTAGCTTCTAATCAAGAGTTGGCAATAAGAAGAGGCAAGCGACTGCCAAAAAAATAGCAAACATATGTTTTTTCAGATCCTTTCTAGTAAATTAGGAAGAATTGACACATTGTGACATCTATCATTGTCTCAAGGGCTAAATAAAAAACTGAATCTTATGTTTATTTTGGAGGACATTATGTTCCTTTAATGAATTTAATCAAAATGTAGATTTTAAAAATGTAAGTAAATATATTGTGATGGAAAAAAAACTAGGTGAATGCTCCTAATGAGAGAAGCACCGTGAAAATATTTAGTGTGCTGTATGTGATAATAAAATTTCACTAGGGTTCAAGGCACAGTTAAATCATTGTAAGCAAAGAGCTGTAGTAAAACATGAATCATAAGTATACGCATGGCAACACCATCCAATGAGGGAAATGTGGTCAAATACATTTTCAAGCTCTCTTTACAAACCAGTGGGTTCCTTTCATTTAGAGATGAAGATCAGTGATTTGTAAAATCAGAAACAAAAGAATATAGGTGTTTATTAAAAATACTAGAAAAACCTCAGAAGTTTGTTGTAGAGCCTTATTTTTTAGTGTGATATATTGTATTCCAATTTGTTATTACAAACATTTAATAAGGTTGGCAAAATAAATACCCAGCATTTCTACAGCTATTATATTACAAAAACAACCAGGACAACAGACAGGGGAACAGGAAAAGCCAGATGACTCTGACTTTTACTTAATAGCAAAAATAAACAACATTTTTTTCTTAAAAACTTTTTCCTTGATATTTCAAGATCAAACTGGTATTGTCTACAGTTTCCTACAATATTTTGTTTCTTCAATATTTGGTAATGTGGTTTAAGGCCTTTTTATCCCATGAGTCTTTCCTCATCTTATCCCCTTTTAATCAAAAGATCACCACCACTATACACACACAAAGGACTTTTATTCCATGGTTTGAATCATTCAGTTATTTGCACAAATTAAAGTTCTTTCATTAACTTAACCACAGAGACTGGAGGGGCAGACATACAATTAAAAAAACTGTATACAGGTATACCTAAAATGTGAACACATTCAATATCACCATTACACAAATATAAATGGTATTACAGTATTTAACAGAAGTTCAGGAGGAGGTCAAATATTAATGTCACATTTCTGCTCACCTATATACTGTATACAGTAAATATATGGTGCTTGTTCAGCTTTTCTAACACTTGGTATTTCAGTCTCGTTGGGGTCAGACATGTTTCACTCTTGGCATTAATAAGACTTTCCTCTTATTGCATTTGTCTCCTACAATCCAGGACCGGAATCACTTTCATGCCTTTTCAACCTAAGAGTATCCACGGATAAGAAGGGGCAATGCCATCTGCAATTCTTTCCAGTTCTTCTTGAATTCATTGTCTCCCTTTTACCTTTTCATTATCTCTTCTCTTCATTATCTCTATCTCTTCATTATCCCTGCTCACTTTGCTCTCTCTCCTTCCCTTTTTTCCCTCCATTTGTGGTCAAGCGTAAACCCCACCTCACTTACAGTCCCAGCCTATAATTGTTGCCTCTCCCCTTTCCCCACTCCTTCTTTTCCCTGTCCCTGCCGGAGCTTCCCCTGGATGCTGACACTTCTGTGTGCTCTAGGTCCAGGCCTCCTCATTCACAATCCTCACCATCCCTGGTGCACACACCCCAGTGGTGACTCTGGCTGCTTTGGTGATGGGTTTTCTTCCACCTCTGTACCCACTACCTTGGTTGGTGTCCAGCTACGTAGTGTGGTGTCACCCTTACCTTTCCCTCTCCCAAAGCTTCCATTTGTGAACTTACAGTATGAAGTTCCTTCTTCTTTCTCATGTTTTCCATTCTATCCATTTTAGCAAATTTGAGCAAGCAATAACTCTCTTTCTACCTCTCAGTCAGGTATCTCTGCCAGGTCACTAAAATGTCTTCTGTTGCCTGCCGCTGCTGACTTAAATTAAGTATGACCTGCCGCATACTTACTGTATGTGTTTCTTCTTCACTTCAATCAAGAGTGTTTCTCTGAAGCACTGCATATCTGAATCTACAGTACTTCATCAAAAAGGTTGAAGTCTGCATCATATCCACTTCTCATTCAATCCATGCTGTGTACACATTCTGCTCAATTCATGTAAAGCTTTGCAGTGAAATTGACTCACTTTTAGCTCCCTGTTCAAAATCATTTAGTGTTTTAGGGATATTGAATACAATATCCCTTTATATTCAATAGTTGGTTTCATCGTTATTAAAATGTGACCAAAACGTTTTGAAATGGAAATAGGAAATTAGAAATATTGAGATGCTGTATTTAAAGTTTCTTTTTTTAATGGTTACCTTTTCTTACAAAGAAAACATGATTCTGGTTGGCTGTACAACTATGGACCATGCATTAATATATAAATGTATGTGTTTATTTTGTTATTTATTACTAGATAGGTGTTCTGTAATCTGCCTTTTAGTCTGTCTCAAGATTGAGCCTACAGTATCTCTCTTCCCTTATTACTAAACAGTTTTGTTAGATTACTGCACAGGTACAATTTAATAATTTGGTTTTCTTTATTTAGTGTAGAATAATATATCTAACTTAATATTAGTTTTACCTTGTGTCAACTAAAGTATTCCCAGGATCAATAAGAGTTTATTAATGAGTTCGAATTGAATTTCTGAAACATTACACAAAATACACCTTAGAGATGGCAAACTTGAGAATGGCAAATGAGAATATAAATTTAAATACAGTTAAAGCCTTTGTATTATTACAACGGTGTATTTAAACGATTCCAGGTGTTGCGAATTAGTGTGAGGCAATTGTTCAAATTCTTATTTTAAACCTTAAAATATTTTTACAAACTGTGTAAAATTCCATTTTCATGAATGAACCCAGAATTAAATTTTATTAAACCGCTGCAGAGTTTCATGTCTTCATTCTTTTGATCTTGATTGGTTAAATCCTATCAAATGTGATTCCTCTGATTGCCTAAGTCAAAACAAAATGGACTTCCAGCTGGTTGACTTCAGTTACTTAAAAAGCACAGGCTATTTTAAGCTAGCTAACAATCAAACAGTATGTTTATTCATGCTTTGGATTATTCTAAGCAAGGCAAGAAAAATGAACCTATGTTTTTTTTATCTTAGAAAAAAAATGAACTAACATAGCAAATCAAATAGTAAACAAAAGCAACTTTTTCACCATCCTGTACAATCTACTCTTCCCATCTGTCAGTGGTCCCCATTCTCACTAGAGGACTCCAAAAGGATAGTCAGACACAAATAGTTTTAGATATATAGTGCAATTATATCATGAGCGCAACACAGCATGGCTGTGTTTTATGAAGAGGTATTTCATTTTAAATTCCTTCTGAAAAGAAATGTGTCATATGATATAAGATGTTCTGGTATTTTTGGATGATGTATTTGTGACAGATTATTGTGACAGATTATTTAAAATTGTTAAACAGAAACTTAGATAAAAGGAGCAGCAGTGTAGGTTGAGACCGTGTTAAGTTTCCAGTCTTCAATGGAAAACAAAGCATGATGAAGTATATTACCAGATGATCAATATGAAAAAGACACAGTGCTTAAAAAAATGCAATTCTTTTTTTCCATATATAGGGTGAATATAGAGTACAATATCTCTATATTTAAATACTCATTATATAATTAGAAAAAACTTTCTGAAATGCAATGAAACTTTAGCTGCCCTTGAATGCTATTTATGACAGCTGTCACTGCTATCAGCCTGACATTATCATTATCAAAATGTTTAATGAACAGACATTTTTTATGTAAAATATTGTGAAAAAAGATGTATGCTTAATGTCTGTTCATTAAACGTTTTGATAAGAGAGGGTGAAGAGTATACAGTATACTGTAATGAACTGTAATGAAGTTTTTTTCATTCTGGGCATTGTTGTGGCCTTTTAGGACATCATGACCTTTTAGGGCAAGCAAATAACTATGCTCACATGTACAAAGCTTTGTTTTCATGCAAAACTTCACACTACCAATTGTTTGATCAATTGCCGTAATGTTGTCCACTTGCATATAGAGATCATCACGTTTCTTCAACCGCAAAGCAACCAGTGAGATTTCTGATGCATAGCAAAGAGTTCTCTCTCTGTGCTTGAACAATCATAACTTGGCTTAAACTTAATAAGAAATGGAAATCTTATTTAATTTATTTACATTATTTGTTTAATGGCTTGCCAGTTTTCCAAGAAGGATTGATAATCTTTTTTTTTTTCTGGTTCACAGCCCCATATGTTAACTACATCCAGAAAGACCCCGGGGCACCCTGCTCATTAACAGAGGCCCTGGAGTACCTGCAGGTGGACGTTCTGGAAAACCTCTTTGAGAAAGACAGACAAAACACCCATCAGCCACCTAAGAACAAGCCTCACAATATCACTGTGGTGGCCATGGAGGGCTGCCACTCTTTCGTCATCTTGGACTGGGCTCGCCCTCTGAAAGATGACATGGTGTCAGGTAATGTCAGGTTACTTGACATTTTGTAATTAATCCAGTACAGTACAGTATACAGTATAATACTTCACATAATATGGGTACTTCTCAATACTCATATTTTAATTTTACAATGGAAGATTGTGACTTCTACTGTTTCTACTGGGGATAGGCAGTAAAGACTGTTAAAGACGGCCCATTTGCACAGAAAATCGAAATCCACAACTGAGCACATCTGAATACTTTTGCAAGACACTGTAGCTGAGGACAGTTGAGAGAGTCAGGCAGATAACCAGTGAAATGGTTGCGATAGCGATAAAATAGTAGCGACAAAACCAACAAATTTAATAGTACATATTACAGTACAGTAAAAGTGGTTGTAGCTATGTGCTAACTGTATTAAAAAACTGTTGATGAAAACCTACAAGCACACTGGAGCTGACCTGTGATTCTTATTGCACTTTAAAAAAAAACATGAAACATGTTTCAACATGGTGTATATTTGCATTGTAAAGGACATTTGTTAATGAGATGGGCACCAGTGTGGTGTGCTTTGAAGTATATTTTAAAACTGCACAGATTGACTCTAAAGCAAAAGTTCGCACTTTCCGGAAAGCAGTTTTTTGAAGGAATAAGAGAGTTTAAAAGAACCAAAAATGAATGGCAGCAATTTAAGCGTTTTACACAACCACAAAACAAATTTACCCAAGACTAGAAAACTCAAAAACTAGAAAACAGTACCCTATATTGTTTACCAGATCAATTAGGAAAACAATAAGGGAAAAGGGAGCACTACATAAAATTATTAAACAAAACAACAGGGTCCAGTAAAAACACAGTAGAATATATTACTTGCACAGGAAAATGGATATTAGAAACTCCAAGAGAGAAATTAAAAGGAATATTGCAATGGAAGCTACAAAAGCAAATAATTATTTCAGTATCACAACAGCAAAAGAACCATAAAGGATTAAGTCAAATATTTCCAGGAAAAAAACAGGAAACGTCAAGACAATGAAAGGGAAATAGCTGATGTACTAAATGAGTATTTCACTCAGGTGTACACTAAGAAAGGGGTCAATAATATGTCTCAAGCAGTGGAAGGAGAATATTCTGTGTTATGTGCAAAAGAGGCAGAAGTGATTAAGGTATTGAGATTGACTCAAGAAATTCCCAGATTTATTATTTATTCATGTTTTCAAAGTTATTTTAGTTGTTGTTGGACTCTTTAACAAATCAGTTTTACTATTATTTAGGAATACAGCAGAATTCTGAGTGAAATCAAATAACACTTGTTAAGATGCTAGTTACCTTGGTAAGAATGAAACAATTTGTTTTCTTCGGCAAGGGAATAAAAATCTTTAGATGTGAATTGGGGTGTAGGACTTTAAGGTATTCCATTTGATATTTTCTTAGCAATACAATATTAGTTGGAAAGATGTTCTGGATCTTTTCCTTATTTAAACAAATGTTAAAATACGAAACAAATTATAGGAAAATAATACTACTGTGTCTTACTTTAATGTTAAATTGTACTCCACCATCTGGTGCAATATTTCACCTTACACTACCAGAGCCAGGTGTATTGGCACTTAGCCAGCAGTAAAGCTGTGATCCTAAATATCTGACAGAGCCAAATTTAATCTAGATGACTAAGAAAGCACAATACAAATATTTTCCATCTAATGTACTGTGTGATCTAAGCATTCCTTTTTGAGGTGGGTTATTTTCTGTACAGTCTAATGCGAAGGTTAACATTGTCTGATTCACTTCCTGGGGAATTAGATTTTCAAACTTCTGGTTTAAATTATGTTTGCTGTCTAACATTATTAATATCTATGAAAGACAGCGCTCATCTTGAAATGTTTTTTGCAAAACAAATAAACAATAGGAAAGCAAAACCTTCTTATATCGTAAGCATGCGTAAGTAGAAAGCTGTGGCTGGATGTAAGATTAAGTTCCAACCAATGCCATAGTTAAGAATTTGTCATTTTAAAATTATATTAAGGTATAAAGAGAAGAGCACAAATGGACATCTGATGGATTTTTCTTTCTGACTCTACAGGATATATGGTACACAGCGCTTCCTACGATGATGTTTTAAACAACCGATGGTCATCCAGTTCAGCAAATGGTACCCATTTACCCGTGGAGAACCTGAAGCCAAACTCAAGGTTTGTTGTCATCAAAATTTCCTGCTATTTTATTCTTTGAAATGAATACTTGAGAGTGATTTGAGAATCGCCTCATAGACAACATCTAGTGAGCGTTTTCGTCTTCAAATTCATAACTTCCACAAGTACAGTACATTGATGATGTGTAGTGAGGTGAAAAAGCATGAATAATAAGAATTAGAAAAAAATGAAGCACAGAAATATGATGTGAAAATATTCCATTCCTCAGGTTAGGAAAACCAGATGACTAAAAATGAACCTTGAAAATAAAAAAAGCAGAATTAAAAGAGCACTTATGCAATCCTTCTACAATCTGGAAAGATTCATGCTGTCTAAGCATAAAAAATCAAAACTATATATAATAAATGGTAAAAAGTCAGTGACGACGTTTCAAAGTATTGCAATGTGCACACCCTGAAATGCATATAGTAACTAATTACAAGTGACAGGATATGTGAAGATCCAAATACACTAAATGCCAGGCAGGTCAAAACTGTCACAGAAAGATCTGAAAAAAAAGATGAAAGCCTCACCTTGAAGCGGTAAGCCATTATTAAAGAATGTACATAAGATAGATATGAGAATCACACTATAACAAATGGCAAACAGACTTAATTACATTCCTGTCAACTCCAGGAATTTTCCATTCCTGTAAACACTAGGTGTTTTCTACAATGAAATAATGAGTACAGAAAAAAGGTCCAATTTAACTTTAACAGGTACATTACCTGTATGTGGCACCAAATAATTCTGGATAAAGTAGAAGTATGGGAGGAATGCCTGCCCTCTGAACATCTTTGGTAATAATCTACCATGTACAGTATTATGGTAGAATAATATGGAATTATGGAAAGAAAGAAATGGACAACACTATGAAACAGCATCAAATTTTGTTTAATAGTAAATATAAAATGGTAAATACTTATTTTAAGGCAAACACAAAATGCTCTATGATATATTATAGGTCAAAAAGTAATAGTCTTTCTACAGGTGCATACAGAATTAAAGAAATTTGCAGTAATCTCTGAAATCAAGTTCTAAATACATGAAGTGCAAACCTGGAATAGAGAGATTTCTAGGAGCTGAGCAGTTTTGCCTCAAGTTTGCTTCACTTTAAAACAGATCATCAATACTTGGAATCTCAAGAAAATGTGGATACCTCCATTTCTGATACTGATGTTTAGACACAGGTTTCAATAACATCAGTCAGTGTCACTACCACCAAGAATACTAGAAAAGAGAGTGGTGGTTGTTAAAGTTTCTCTTCCCAGGACCACTATAACCAAGATCTGCATGAAGAATCCTGAGGCAACAACAGTGTGTCTCCCTGGAGCTGAGGTGTCTAAAGTCATTCAAAAATTAGACAGGCTCTTTGCAAAACAAGATAAAGCTCAGTTGTTGCTGTTCATGTTGGGACAAACCACCTTGTCATATATATACAAAACAAGTTTAGTCCTACTCTTTCTCTATTTTCCAAGCTGTATTCATAGTTATAGTCATTCATTGGCCTTGGAAACAAGCTGAGGAGTTGGATTTATTCAGACGTTTTCTCAGCTCTGCCCCTGTCATGATCTTACTTCTGTTGCTCACAGCTTCAGACAATACTCTTCAGTGACACCTCCTAGTTAGTAGTGAAAAACCATTTCACTTGCAGTCCTCACTTCCGTCCTCCTTGCACCTGGGAAACAACCTGCTTGCCATTCTACCTTCCCTCTTTTCTCCTCTCATCCTCTCGCCTCCATGGAGCTCCAGCAAACTGTGTTCCCTGGTGCAGACGCCGCAAATGAGAAGGACCGGAAGAGTGCTCAAAAAAGGGGGTTTCACATGATACGGATTCCATGCTAATGTTGTTATCCAAGCCCATCCTCTCTGCTTATCTTTTCTCCCTTTCTCTCTTTCTCTGGTAGACTGCAATCCCCACCTGGTCCACTCTCTCTTCTGCTTTCTTGTATTTCTGCACCTGCTCCAACATCTGTTGTCCAACCTATCACAGTTTAGCAATATCTTCTAGCTGCCCCCTCTGTGGTTTCTGCTGGTTTCTCGTTCACAGCCATTACTGCGAGCCAACACCTGCACGTTGTCTGTGGCCCAGGTGTGGCTTTATCCCCCAGCTATCTCCCTAAACCACCAGCAGTATCAAGGGCTCAAAACGTCTTCCCCGGGGCACCAGATTCCTGCTTCCCCTCAGGTGCCTGTCTCCCCTCAGCAGCTCTTCTGCCAGGCTTCAGGTCTGCACCTCCTGCTTTCGATTTGGGCAGCTGCCCACCTGCATCATAGAATCACTAGACACCGTTTGGCTTGTACTCTGCACCTCCGGTCTTCGGTTCGAGCCAGCGCCTGCATGCATCAGTGGAATCATTGCAAACCCTTTTCCATAGGAGCCTGCCTGTCTGCTGACGCCTGTTTACCATGCCCCCCTTTTCATTCTGAACCTATGTACTGTATGGCCACCCGAATGTCTTCTGGTTAAACAAACCTTATCATCAATCTCTGTTTCATACTCTCCCTGCTCTTGGCATTGAAATTTGTGCTCCCTAATTTGTGCTACACTGTACACTACCCAATCTTCAACAAATGCTGTATGTAATCGAAGCAGCAGGATGAAAAGCTTAGCTCACTACATCCATCTTTCCTTATTTTATGCCTATCGACCCTTAACCTCACGGCACCTTGTAGTGTGCACCAGTGATGACTGTGTTAATTCACAGTTTGTCTTGGTTTCATTTGCTGCACCAGAGGAGCCCTCTGTTTGATCTTCCCTCATTACACTAACCTTGAATTTTTTTTTTCAGATGTCTTAGTTGCCTTCAGCATGAAGAAGACTCAGGCCGTTTTCTTTCTTTGGGTCTAGGGATCATTCTCTATTCTAACGTTTTGAGCACAAGGCAGGCTTGGCTGCTTTAAAATAATTCTCACCACTTCCTCCTGCTCTTAGTCAATGCACCCTTTAAACTTTTCAGTCACTTAAACTACACCATGCACATTATCCCTCAGGGCCATTTCTTATCTTCTCTTCCCTGCTTCATCTGCACCACTGTACTGACTTGCACAACAACAGCACACCAATTTTAGGCTGTAAGGAAAATAGCTTACAGCTTCCTTGCCTCATGAATCTTCCCTCTGTGGCGGTTTTAGAACTGTACCTCAGCAGATGGTCAAAACCTAATCTCGCACTGATTATATAAATATCATGTTTTTGGCTTGCTCAATTAAAAATTTCTTTCCACAACCCACTCCACCTTTGCCATTGTAGCTGCTCACTGGCTTGTCCCAGATTAGAGTGGAGGTTCTGACAGCCCCCTCCTTTAGGGCAGTTTGTCATTTTCCTTTGCCAGGTGAGTTGCTCCAATAAAACGCTCTGTTCCAGCTATCTGTTTCTTAGCAGGGTAGACAACAGTCACAATATCTTGACATTGTTACAAGTTAAAGTAATAAGGAATATATTCATCTTTATTTACTGCAGCTGTTGTAGAAACAGCATGACTAATTTTCACACCCCAAAACTTCATTTGGAGTAATTGCTACCCAGCAAACTACCCCCAAGCCTGAATGTTTTACAATGCTTTGGAGCAATTTGCATTTTATGCAAAATGATAACTACTTACAGTAGCTTATATATATATCCTATTTACCTCAATTCCTGCTTATGCTGTATTTCTTAAGGTAAGTAAGGGAATAAAGCCTATATCTTATCATCTTCGAGTTTCTCTGCCCTGACTCCTAACCTTCTGTGGTCAATGCTTTGACATACAGGAATGCTTGTTTCTGCAATCTTTCTATATCTCACAGAATTCCTTCATTCTTTTCCTGGAAAGTCATAAATGTGTAACACATAGTTGAATTTAACCTCCTACCTCCTGCACCACCTCAGTCTTAATTAGGGTTTGACCAAGCTGCTGAAATTCTTTTCTATATTAATGGATATCAGTTTAGGTCTCAAAATCTATGGCTTATGAAAGATAAATGGATGTTAAGAAACTGTTATGAAAAAAGAAGTTCAAGAACATTTTAAAGAAATATTAAAGGTGCTCAGTAAGTTAACATTCTTTAAAAATAATTTAAAAAAACAAGGCAATAGTTAATATTTCACTGTCTACACACTTTTCTCACAAAAAGGGATGTTTCCATTTGAGTTCTAATTTTAATGAAAGGATTTTACTTGAGACAATTTTTATATTTCAAGCATAATTTTACATCTATTGATTGTCTTACTGCTTTATCTAATTCAGGATCATGGGGGAACTGGAGCTTATCCAAGCAAGCAATGGGTGCAAGGCAGTATACCAATCCATCTCTGGACACACAGACACGCACATTGACACTCACACATGGGCCAGTTTTTACAGAAGCCAATTAACTTACCAGTATGTTTTTGGACTTTAGGAGGAAACCAGAGCACCTGGATGAAACTCACGAGAACACAGGGAGAACATACAAACTCCATGCAGACACCACCCCAGGTTCAGAATGCTAATGCTAAGCACTGTGCCATCCTTTTGCCCCACATTTTGACAATGTTATGGGAATTTAATTTATTCTTTTTTTCTACTAATTTCTTTAGTGTCATTGGTGGGGTGAATATTTTTTTTCTCGTCTTTAATTGAATTTAATAAGACACTGCATTGTCAACATAAATGAAAACAACAAACACTCAATAATTTAGTTGTCAAATATATTCTATACTGTATATACATATACTCCCAAACTTTGCATAGAAGAACTCAGTAGTACTATCACATGAAATGTGTGATTCCCTGCCAAAATGGTTATGTATTCCTTGAATGCTTCATCATGGTGGTTGAGTGCTGTCAAGTCGGTATCAGCTCATGGCAACCCTATGGACAGTTCCGGTGTCACTATCCATAGAGTTTTCATGGCAAGATACAGAAGTAGACTGCCAGGCCTTTCTTCCGTGCTGATACCAGCGACACCGCCCCCCATACTGCTGCTGCAGTATAGGTTAGTATGCTGCAGTTAGAGAACCTTGCACCTGACGTGGGACATGAACCCACTACCCTGAGATTGAGTGTCATGCTCTACCAACAGAGCTAGTCGGGGCTTCATGCTTCATCATAGATATGTATAAATGAAATTTGCTTGACCTATCTTTCTGGCACTTTTAGGCCACAGATTACATTCTGTAGAGCTTTTCTTGTGTAATTTGAAAAATAACCACCTCATAAGCAAACCCACTAAAATAGACTGGGCTGACAGCTATTTGAGACAACAGAGGAATTTTTTGTGCTTAGGAAGTATGATTTTACCCTTGCAAACTATTAATAAACAGAACTGCCCTGTTAGTTGTATTATTAATTTGGACTAGTTTCATTTTTATTACACTGGGCTTCCTAGAGGTCCAGCTATTTGTTTCTAATTCATCCCAGAATTGTTGATTTTATATTATTTAAGAAAGTCGTGAAATGTTTTGAACTGAGTATTTTGTAGTGTGATTTTTCTCTCCACAGCAGGTGGTAAAGTACCAAAAATAATACTAATAATAATATGGTGGTACAGTAGTTAGGTTTCCTATGGGTGCTTTGGTGTCCTCCCACACTGAAATTTGCTGTCCCTGTGGTTCTGTCTGTGTGTACCCTGCGAAGGACTGGTGTCCTGTCCAGGGCATATACCACCCTGTGCCCATTGTTTTCCAGCATGGGATCCAGCCCCCCTGAGACCCTTGGATGAAGTGGTTGGAAAATGAATAGATAATAATAATTCAGGACACAATTGCTGTCTGCCTCTTTAACACAGTTTGTAGCATCTCAACATGTTTGTATTCATCTGTTGTTGCATTGAGTAGTGAAACTACAGAAAATTAAACTTTCACATTTGATTTTCTTCAAAATTCAGGTCTTTCTAAAAATGAACGTACTTTAAAAATAAATTATAAATCTTGTTGTACCCACTCTTGAAAGCTGTCGTTTAGAATTTTCAATTCTAGAATTTACTGTTGATAATTTCAACAAATATGAAGTTGTGCATACAATTGCAAAATGTTAATTACTTTTTCAAATGGGTACTTTGGGAAATGAATATTTGTATATAACTTTCCTTTATTTCCTTTATGTGAATTTAGAAAACACTAGAAGTGAACATTTCTTCCTGTTATTCCTTCGCTGGATAAAAAAATGTTGTTCTTAAAACAGAATCTCATATATAGATAATATATAAAATTAAAGATGTTTTTCTAAAAAGAAAATAAATGAAAATAGCACAGACCTGTTTTATTTCGTAGAACAACAAATTGTTTTCAAACTGGATTAATAACAAAAAATGTATACCATCAGAATGTCACAAAATTTACTTTTTATCTAACTATAATGTACAGTTACAATGTTAATATTCTAACTAATCCTGATTTCTTTCCAGTTCCTTACTTATAGTGTAAATTATTGAATGTCCCCTATGTGATGTTTCTGAAATTCTTTGGAAATTTGATGTACTAACAAGGGTTATTTATTCATCCCATTTTAGGTATTACTTCAAAGTCCAGGCAAAGAACATATTTGGTCTTGGTCCTCTCAGTGAAACATTTACATATGAAACAGAATCAGGTATGTAAGGTTCTTTTGCATTTGATTTTAAAACATTCTTGTCACATTGACAGAATTATTGTCCTATACATGATTGTACATGATTCAACATGGTCATATTAGAAGAGTTATATTCGAACAATGTTTGTTAGTTCTTTGCTAGGGTTTAGGCAATAACAAAGTCCTTTATAGCTTCATTTCTGAAGTATCCCAATGCATTAAATACGAAATCTGTTCTACTGGACAGTAAAGAAGAAGTACCTTCATTTTATTAAGATAATTTCCACTTGTGCCTCTGCATAAACTTCATAAATTGATAGATTCAAGACCCTAAAGACTTAGTCATCTACATATTATCAAAATATATTCCATTAGAAATAGCATTTATCATCATTCTTTGAAACCTTTTCAGTACAACAGCATTCTTCCACCTTAGGAGACTGTATTTCATGTATTTACTGTTCCACCATCCCAAAGTCTCCTGTGCCACAAGCTTAGTTTTTTACACTACCCCCAAAACTGGACTTCCTGTCTTCCATGACACCCTGAGCTTGTCAGAATTCAATGTTTGGGGGTTTACTCTCTCTAATTCTCTCTGGGCCAATCGATTTTTGTACTGTATTTCCCCTTGCATGGAGTTTCTCCATTTTGTACTGATAGGACTTCCATGTCTATTTCTCAGTTCCTGTTTTCTGGGGTTCTTTGGGGATGCCCTGCCTAACATCCTTCTGGCTCAATAGATCCATGAACAAATCTGTAAAACTCTCTGTGGCAAAGTGTTGCAAAGGTTGCCATAGCAAATAAAATGATTGATGCCTCAGAGGCTCATGCTCCTCTCATCCTGATCCAACTGAGTCTTTAAAACCTTACAGCTCCTATCTCCTGTCCTCTTTTATCCCCTTCTGTGGAAAAGAGAATTTTTCCTCTCTTCTGGATCTCTGCTTTGCCAGGTGACCACTGTCTGCTGCTAGCACACTCTTCCTCTCTTCACAGCTCCAGTGTGAAATCAAAGGTTCTGAGGCAACTTACCTCCATCAACAGGTCCACGCTCTGGTGGAGATATTGTGAGATATGGTTTCAGAGAACCAATCTTGCAGAATCTTCTATTAAGAAGTTTATACATAATGTTTTCTGTGCTTCAAATCATAGCACCAAACTCGTTTCCACTTCTGTGATGTTGACATGTTGATTAGTTATTACTGTTTTCCACACCTGAGATTGCCTTAAGACTGGTTGCATTTGAGTTGTTTAGACATGGGGTCACCGTCAATTGATTTTCTGCCAGATTTAAGCTCCTTTGATGACCGTGTCTCTAAAAAGTAACAAGGGGCAGCTTTTCCTAGAACAGCAGACATGTAGTTTATTGCATTTGTCAGCGCTGGAATTCTTTAGTCAGAATTTGGCACAGTGCTGCAGTGTCAAAAGTGTTTTTGCATATACTCTGCTGCTGCTACAATATCAGTCCCTCCCCTTGTGCTTGTATGAGCTTTTGTGTTTCTTACATTTACTCACTTTACCAGACTCTGCACAGTTATGGAACAGAAGGTGAAGAACAAGTTCCTGTAGTATTCCAGTAGTCTCAGTCATGTTAGAGTTTTTTTCCATGTAATTGTTTTGTGGAAACCTAAATACATTGTAACAAGCATGCTCTCTAGGGTGCCCATGGTTAAGGGAAAGAGTTTCTGCCTTGCCAGTGGATCCAGCCCATTTGGACTCTCACCTTCACAATGAGTGGCTAGAGTTCAAATCCTTGCCAGGACCTAATTTCTGATCATTCCAATGCTATATCACACTGATATACCGGTATCTGTTGCCAGTTTTGCTTTCTCAGAGAAACAAAAAAAATAGTTCAACTAGCCTGCAATTTCTAAGTCCAATTTCTTCTACATCACTCTTACATTATAAGGCTTTATTACTTTTATCACTTCCATAAATACATTGCCAGCAGCCATATCACCCTGCAATTCACAACTGGTAGCCCACTGAAGCTAAGCAGGTGTGAGCCTGGTCAGTATCTAAATTACAAACCTCCTGGGAAAAACTAAGGTTGCTGCTGGAAGAGGTGTTAGTGGGGCCAGCAGGGGGCACTCACCCTGCAGTCTGTGTGGATTCTAATGCCCCAGTATAGTGTAAATATATAATGTAAAAAGGCGCCGTCCTTTGGATGAGACGTAAATCCGAGGTCCTGACTCTCAGTAGTTATTAAAAATCCTAGGGTAATTTCTTAAAAAGAATAGGGGTGTATCCCCGGCATCCTGGCCAAATTTCCCATTGGCCTTCACCATCATGGCCTCCTAACAATCCCCAACTATGAATTGGCTTCATCACTCTGTTCTCCTACCCACTGTTAGCTGATGTGTGGTGAGTGTACTGTGTGCACTATGGCTGCTGTCGCATCATACAAGTGGGGCTACACACACTGGTGGTGGAGGCGAATCCCCATTACCTGTAAGGTGCTTTGAATGGAGTGACCAGAAAAGCACTATATAAGTGTAAAGAATTATTATTATTACATGTACTGTAATATAAATAAAATTATAAGTGATTTCTTGATTTAGCTTTATCCCATTTTTGTAGAAATATTCTTATTGCGTCTGAACATTTTTAAATTGTCATTTTGTAATGCAGGTAACTTTCAATGTAATATGAGGTTGCTTTGGTTAACAGCATTCAGTGTTAGTGTCTGAATTAATCCACTATGTCCCACTGATGAATTTTTTATATTCCTTTCTTTCTCTGAAAATTCCCCACATCTACTGTTTAACTCACTCATTCAAGGAAGAAAATTAGGCCTGAATAAACTGTACTGTTTCTAGCTGGCTCAAAATTATTCAGTAAACATGGGCTTTAAGCATAATAATAACATTAAGTTTAAATCATTCAACATATAATGAAATTATATAACAAAATACTGTATAATGACGATGCAGAGCAATTAGTAGTAATAAAGAGCTATAATAAATGAGCAAGATGGTATGGTGGTTAACACTGTTATATCACAGGTCTAAAGTCATGTGTTTGACTCCACCTTTGGGTACCAATCTTTGTTGAGTTGTGCATTTTCTCCCTTTGTGTTTCTTTCCTCTCCCAAAGACAGGATTGCTGTGTTTACCTGTTTTGATTGTGTTCAGGTGTACTCTGGCGCTCTGCTATACAGTATGCTCAGAACTGCAAACAGTGTGCAGAGTTAAGATGAAATAGGCAACATACATGTATCGTACATCACAAATTAACAATAATAATAATAATACAAAACTTTATGTTATATAGCACCTTTATAAATCGTACAGTGCAAATAATGCTTAAAGTAATGTACCTTCTCAAAGCACTTTACAGAATGACAAGAACAATAAATAAAAAGAATACACAAGATAAAACACAATTACAATATACAGAGGAGACTGTGGATGGTGGTACTAAGAAAAGTAGAAGCAGAGGGGTAAAGAATGGAACCAGTTAAGTAAAGGCTCTTCTAAAGAAGAAGGTGTTGATTGTGGATTTTAAGGAGTTTAGAGAAGGTGACTCTCTGATATCGTTGGGCAGAGAGTTCCACAGCTTGGGGACGTACAGGAGAATATTGGTGTGCTTGATAAAATTAAAAGCAAGATTCTTGTATAACTAATACAATTTCACGTTTTTTTTTTGTTGCTTTGCAGATGATCCATTGCTCATAGAGAGACCTCCTGGTAAGTCACACAAATATTAATGTTATTTTAAATTCTATTTATTGATGAATATAGCAATATACCTACCATGTGTTGTACAGTGTCTGTGTCTGTAATACTGTGTCTGTGTAAAATGAAAATCAAATTGTACAGTGCAAATAATACTTAAAGTAATGTACCTGGAATCACATATGATATGGCAACCTGTTCAAATCCACTTCTTTACAGAGCTGGGTGTATTTTAAGGGATATGTATTTTGTCACTTAAGGTATTCTAATATCAGGGGCTCCTTTACTTAACAGCAAAAATCAGTAGCAAAGTATGATTTGGATTTACTCTCACCTGTTTCACTTTGCCAAACATTCATTCAGAAAATGAATATGTACTATAAATACATCATCCAACATAAAGAAATTCCAGATTGTGTGTTTCTAGCCTGGTCAAAAGCAATTAAAGTTTAAGATAAATGTACAATAAAATCTTTTTTTTCCTATTGTTGCAACAACACAAAGGTAATTTCTGAATGTAGTCTATAGCTGTTTCTCCATCTCGTTTTTTTTCTGTGACACTCCAATCATAAGCAATCTGCCTTTATTCTCAGGATAACTCCACCACATTAGTGTGGAGCATACCTAGTTTTCTGGATGTTTATGTTCTAAGGAGGAATATTAATTGTATTTCAGGTGGAGAGCCTATTTGGATTCCTTTCTCCTTCAAGTACAACCCAGCACAGAGCACCTGCAAGGGTAGTCAATACGTGAAGCGTACCTGGTACAGAAAGTTTGTTGGCGTTGTGCTTTGCAACTCACTCCGGTACAAAATCTTTATGGGAGAAGGACTGAAAGGTGTGGTGAAATCAATATTTTCTTAACCAATGGCTCATGATTATTGGGTTCTAATGTATTTCACCTGTTGTTTTTAGGCTCACTAGTATTATTATATAAAGGAAATGTAAAGCATGTTTTTAGTATAACATTTTTCAGTTGTGTTCAGCTTGACCAAATTGGTGGTAAATGTGTCATCATGGCTTGACATACAGTAGATGCGGACTGCAAAGAAACAGGTAAAGGTTTAGTCCTTGCTGAAAGGAAAAGAAAAGAGACACAACATTTCAGCTGTGGAGCCTGACACCTTCTTCACAGCTGAGGAAGGCTCCACAGCCTTTTCTTTCCTTGCAGCATGGAATAAACCTTTTCCATTGCAGCCCATGCATGCTGATGCAGCTACTGTACCTACTTGTAGATGTGGACTGCCACCTTTAGAACCTTTTTAGAGTGTGTTGGATTGTTAGGCTAATTTGGTTGTAGAGAAATATGCAGAAAGTAAGTACAGTAACGTCTTGACATTCATGAGGGTTAGGTACAGAGAACTGTTGCAAATCGCCGAAGTCACATACTGTACTACATCACCGAGTCTACCACTATACCTTTTGTATGTTTAAAACATAAGTGTATAGGTATGTTTAAAAGACGTAAGTAACCTTCCCTTGTGTGATATTTAAAATATTAATACATTGACTTTAAGTTACATAACATCAACAATAATCACAAACTTATAGTGATCTGTTAAATAACATGAATTTCTTCTCTGCGTCTAGCCTGCATTTTCTCTCTCTGCCTTCATGATTAACACAGCCCACTGTAATGAACAGGTCAAGAAAAACTGTGGGCCTGTAAAGTCATCTCCAGTCATTCCCCATGCTGCCAGCACAGAAACAGGCTTCTCGATTTCTTCCTAATCTGCTCTTGTTCCATACAAGACCCCATTGGCTAGAATAATTACATTCGTGAATGTTAAATTAACAAATCTCATGACCCTACTGTATATGTCTCTTACTGTCAGAAGCAATTTAGTTCCACACTGTTGGTAACACGTTTTTATAGTTTGCCAAAATTTGTGGCCAGGGGCTTCAGCTCTAGAATGCTTAATGATAAATTATTTATTAAGTTCCAATGGAGTCGACACATCTAAAGAAGGCTCAACAGCTGAAATTCCTACTTGTTTTAGTTTTTCAGCTTCGAATTAACCTCTACTTGATCCAAAATTATTTTGTGTTTTTTTAATTGCTTGCGAGTTCATTTTGATGTTTTCTAGAAACTTTCTACAGTATTGGAGATACATACGGCCATGGTGAAGATCACTGTCAATTTGTAGACTCCCATATGGAGGGAAGGACAGGGCCTCACTACCTATCAACCTATCTGCCAACTGTGCAAGGTAATAACAGGCTCTTCTTCCTGCTGATGATAAATCCTACAATTCTGTTGTGCTACACAAAAATCAGTTTTTAAAGTTTGACTTTAAAGATACCCTTCTTATTAAGATACCCTCCTGTAATTTTACCATAATTAGATATTTGTTCCATTATTTGACTATTAGCGTCATCGCTACAAAAGTAAAAAATCTACTCTAGTGCTCTTTTAGTAAAACAGCATGACTGCGATTTCATTGTTTGTCTGGAAAATCTCCTCTAAACTAACTTATCAGTTCCATTGCTAATTCAATGAGGCTTAGCCTTAGGGCTGCCACCTGGTCTATAATCCCCAGACACTTTGAGATAGAACAGCATTATAAAAATTGCCCTGAAATTCATGTGTAAATTGCACTTAACCGTTACTAAATTGATATTGCTGTTTAATCACCGCACGGGGCTTGACAATATAATAGTACTTAAATGTGAGAAAATAAAAACATATCTGGAGTAATATGTATTTTCCATTTTACGTGACCATTTGCAGTTGTTATTTTTTAAAAGCCATTTTGATTAAAGTATAATCCTGATTTGTACTGATCATAGATTCTCTGACCCCACCCTTTTGTGCTGAACCAAACTGAATGTTTAAATTTATAACATTTTTAAATGCTGTTTTGTCTCAATGACTCATTAAGTCATTGGTCAGGCAAGTGGCAATTCTGCTTTCTCTGTTTAATGCAAGGTGTAATTATTGTGCTTTTAGGGCTAAATATTATACATTGCAATTAGAGATTCAGCAGTTTCACTTTTCAGAAGATCACGTCACTTGTATCACTTGTATCATCTGATTCTTTAATTGATTGTAGTTGCCGAGACTTTCAGCCCAGGACTGTTTGTTTCAGGTTTCTTCCGTGCTTATCGCCAGGAGCCAGTGCAGTTTGGACTCATCGGCCGTCGCACATCTCATCCCTTTGTGGGCTGGTATGAGTGTGGTGTACCTATTCCAGGAAAATGGTAACAGCAACCTAATAAAGAAAGAAACTTTCCTCTAAAAGTACATGGCCCAAACTTACTGTGGCCTTTCTTCACAAAAGAGAAATAAACTTCACGAAATGGCAAAGTTACACACATGCCGCTTTAAAATGAAGACAATAAAACGTAATAATAGTCCCGTATTAATAATTCATGCACTTTTGAAGCAGTGTTTGTGAGAATAAAGCATGTGTGTTGGAATTGATTTTTTCTTCACTCCTAAAAACCTTATCCCAATGGCTAAATGTAATACAAAAATGAGCAATTGTGTAAAAATACAAGTAACAAAATTTTGCATAAACACTTACTGATAGCAAAGACAAAATATTACATCTTTTACTTTATAAAAGATTGCAAAGTACTAAGTTATTAATGAAAATGAATACAACATTGTGTTGTATAAAAAGGTCCATGTTAATATTAGTTTTGTTTTATATATATATCATTGATTATGTCTCAAAAAACAGTTTACACAGTATGACTGTATAATAAAACATTCCTGAAAACGAAATGTTTGCTACTGTTACTTTAATTATATACATTTTCTCTTCAAAGATTCTCGCCTTTTCTGAATCTTTGTGCCCCATAAAATATTGGGCTGGGGGTTATTTTTTATTTTCAGTATGAGGTCAGGGAAACAATGAGAATTACGTTGCTCAGGAATGAAAGAAAATTGTTAAATGGTGCTATGGAAACCACTAAACAGAAAACATTTACCCTGACACTTTTTTTTCTTTGTTGTTGCTCTCGCTCTTTTTTAAAATCAACAAAATCGCTTTTAAAATTTGAAGTCCTCTAGCTTCAACAAATCACACCTGACTTCTAATAGTGTTTATGTTATAAAATATGTTATTTATTCTTACTGTATTCAACTACATATAACAGCATAATTGTTGTTGGACTTATATTTTCTCTGTCCATCCATCTATCACAAAACCTGTGGATGTTTCAAATTGGTGACAATACTCTGGTGTTCAAGTCAAGTATTTTATCAAGATCCATGGTGTTGTAATTTGCACTAAAATGCATGAGCTGATAGACACTGCAATGAAAGCAAAGGACCTATTGATGTCTGTGTAATTCACAAATTCCAGACATATGTATAAAGGACTGGCAAGTCTGTATATGAGATATGTACTTTGGTTAGTGTATAAATTGTATTATGATTTTTTTCTCCCAATGCCTGTTTTTCTTTCTGATGTAATTTAGATGATTTCATTCTTCCTCGGCTAACAAAACAGGACTTTTCAACCTTTTTCTGAGCTCTGAATCATAAGGTTGGAAAACGTAGCTTTTTATATTTTTTTCATCTTTTTGTAAGAATAAATGCATTTGAAATGTAAGACTGACATTGTTTTGTTTTATTTGAATGAGGGTGACAACCCTTAAAAGGCTGTTGTGTATGGGCTTTCCATGTTTGTGTCGCCATGGTTACATGAAAATCCCTGAGACACTTCGGAGCGGGTGTCATAGACAGGACTGCTGGCAGGCAGGTCAAGGTAACACAGACACACAAGAAGTTAAGTGCAAATGAAAACACAGTACTAAACCCCAACAAAAGCCTAAGCTCTTCTTTGAGCTTCTAAGTATACTTTTTCTTAAGCCCTCTCTATAAATTCAGCTAAGCTTTTTTGTGAAACATTTACACTAACTTTCACAAAGTTCCAAATGTTGCTCAGGTTGTCTGATGCCTCCTTTTGTCTTACTTGTGAGTACGAATAGGAATTAATTTCCCATACATTTCTGAGAAAAAGTAGTTCAGATAAGAATCTCTGTCTTGTCTGAACCTACCACTCTCTCTCATGCTTATCCCGCCATCAGCCATTTCAAGATCAGCCCTACCAAAGCCATGTCTTCCCCTGGGGCTTATTAGAAGCAGGGGAGGGTGGGTGCCAGCCTTCTTCCAGCTGGGTCATAAACCCATTATAAGCCCAGGTTATGTAATCCTTCTCATTTTCTTTGGTTTCCCAGGTGGTCCCCCATCTGGACACTCAGAATTCTGCTTCAAGATGTCCCATCCTCCCTCCTTTTCTGTGTAGTAGCTGCTCAATTGTCCTCATCCTCTTCCATCTCTGTCAGGGGCCAGTCAGGCAGCCTCTCCCCCTCTTCTTCCATTTCTATCAGATGACTGTCAGGCGGGCTCTCTCCCTCTTCTTCCACAGCTGCATGGACCTCAGGCAACTCTGCCTCTCTTTCCCTGCTGTGGGAAGGTCTGCCAAGGCAGCAGCACCCAGTCTTCCTCATAATTCTCCTCAGACCAAAAGTCATCTTCTTCAAGCCAGGGAAGTAGTACAGTGTCCTAGTACTCTAGATATACTGTAGCATTTCTGTTACAGGCTGGTGGCAAAAACAACAACTCAACTAGGATGTACAGAAAAGGAGGCACCACCTCACCCTTTTATTGTTCTCTTTTCAAACAGCAAGAACAAAACAGTCAGTAGGTCAGATTCTTCTCTTTGTCCTTTCAGGACAGTTCTTCAAGTGATGAGCTCTCCTCCAGAATCTAGGTGCTTGGTGTTTCTAACTCTCCTGGTTACCTCACACAGATACAAAGTAGGAGTATAAATAGGCTGGAGCTCAGCTATCAGATATCAGGAGTCTAAGGACCAGAAGCTGGTTCCCTCCAGGTGGTCATCACAGGTTCACTGCCAAAGTCTCCATTATCAAGTTCCCTGGTGGTCCCTTCTCTGATCTAAGGATGTTGTCTAAGGAAGTTGTCTTCCTGCCTTTCTGTTGGCTCAAGCCAAGGCCCAGCGTTATTTGCCTCCTCCTTTATATCCAATGTCTCTAGATTCTTAAACAGTGGCTCTTTTGTCCACTGAGTGATGATGTCCTTCTTGGACTAGTGTCTCTTCATTAGGATTTTGTCTTTCTTCTCATTTTTCTTAATTCCCTGTACCAACCTGATCCTTTTTTTTCTCCTTGGCAAGCTGCTCCCAGCGGCTTTCAGGTCAGCTATAGTTAAATTCAGTTGAGACTTAAACTTAGTCACTTGCGTCTGTCGAGTCTCAGCTGTCTCTATCCTGTATCTGCTTCCTCACTTTACTGCACCAAAGCCACCTCCTCACTCTTCTTTAGAGCTTCTAGCTTGCCCATTTCAAACTGCCTCAAAGAATCAGCTATTTTGGCACTCATTAATTCACCAGCTTCCTGTTCCACACCTCTCTGAAGGTTCTGTGCAGTCTTTTTTCAGTCAGAACACTTCATACTCTGGCTTAAGGGTTCTCCTTGTCTTTTCAGTATCAGTTTTAGGGTTTCTGTGGCAGTCTGGATGAGAATATCTTCTGCTTTAAGTTTGGAATCCTGCAAACTGTTATTCTGTTCTGCATCTATGCATACCATTGTGGAAAGTATCGGAAACGTTTTCCTCTTCTCCATCTGCCACTGGATCAGCTACTTTTCTCCTTTGAGATTAAATTGCTGTTTATACTTTTCTTTAGCAGATGGCAGGTCTTCTATTACCTCCCAGTTTTTAACTCTAAGATTGTGGTTTCTGATCTCTTGTCATTCAATTTCTTCTTTCAGTTGGAGAATTCTCCTGTGTTTAAATATGGTTTCCCTTTTCTTTTTCTTCCCTCTGGCTGGCCTTTAAAATTAATTCTGTAGAGAAAATTCTCTCCTCCAGCCTTTTGTTTTCAGCAATAGGCTCGCTGAACTGGGACTGAAGACTTTCCTCCTGCATCCTTCTGTTCTTCACATCTGCTTCTGCACTGTACTAGACATCGGTGAAGGAAGTCAGTTGACCTTTTCCAGTTCTTTCTGACTACTAGGACTTCCTCAGCGTTTCACTTACTTGCATTTGAAGTGTAACTCTTAGCCTGGTTTAATTAAAGTTGGCTGATGTGTATCTCAAAGTTAGCCTTCTTATTCTCCAGTATTCATTTTCTCCTGCTGCTTGTTAGCCAGTTGGACATTGATCTTCTTGCTCTGATCTCTTGGTACAGTTTGTTCAGCTCAGCACCTTTCTTACTCCAGGCTTTTCTGAGGGCCCAGTCAATGTCCTGTGATTCTTTACTTTCTCTCTCTGAATACCAGTTGGGAGTACAACAGCTCATTTCCATTTTTTTCTTTTCCCTTTTCAGTAGCTTCCAGTATCTCCATAGATATTCACTCCTGTCTCTATTTCAGACTGTCTAGGTATAAACACTTCTTTGGATTCAAGAATCTCAGGTGTCACCATCATCAGATCCCATTTTATGTGTGGCACCTTTCCTGCTTTCATTTGTGTCTTCATTTTCCAGTCCTCTTTCTCATGAGGACAGGCTTGTATGCTGTGGCCATACTCTATATAGGATGCACATAATGAGGCATGCTCAAACACACACTGTTTGTCCTAGAAGTGAGGGTCTTCATCTTATCTAGGGATATCATCATTGTACAGCTTCCCTTTGCAGCCTCTTAACTGATTATAAAAAGTCCAAAACTCTGCCCAGACTGAAGGAAATTGTTTCCTGACTTCTGTGTGATGACAGAGTGGATTTCTCTACTAAATATCTACACTAAATACAGCACTGTTTTTAACTATACCTTTAAAGTCTGTCACACAGTGTTCAAATATTCAAATGAGTATGTTTTTCTCTGGACTATAACCTGTCATCATGCATCTCGCACCATACAGTATATGACACTGCAGTAGGTTTTCATATACTTTACTTTCATATACAGGAAAGTAAACCAGCTCGACAAGGCAGCTGGAAGGTAAAGTGAAAATGACCTTTTATTTATAGTGAAAAGTAAAATACTCAAATACTAAAAATCACCCTAAGTCTACTCTTTGAAAAAAAAAAAGCCTAAGCTACTCTTTGAGCATCTAAGTAGAGTTCTTCTGAAACCAGCTTAGTCTGGCAGCTAAACTACTGACTGACTCCAAAACAAAGTCTCTGCCTCTGAAATGTTTAAGAGTCACAATTTTCCACCTGACACTCAGTTGGCAGGATGCTTCCTCCTCTCTCTCACTCTGGTGCAGATTGCATGACAGAGGATCTGCCCTCTGTCTCCAGACAGCAAATAAAGACCAAATCCAGATGGGATTTTAAGCTGTCACCCGACCGATTATTTTACACGTACAGTTTGTCAGGCGACTGAGTTTGGCATGTTTTTCTGCACAGCTTTCTTGGGAATGTAGTTCAGATAAGAACCTGTCTGAACTTATCCCCCTCTTACAATTCTGTCAATCAGCCTGATGGGGGTAAGTATATCACAACACTAGTATATTTGTGGTGCATTTTTATATACAATAGAAGTTTCACCAAATGTACAATATTTGCTGCAAAATGCACTAGGTTCCTGCCCCAAATACACTGTATAACAATAAGCCAACAATTGTATTTTTAGAATTGACTGTCTCTGGAATACTTTGTTAGAATGCCAAAGAAAAGCATCTAATGTAGCAACAGAGATTTACTTAGACCACAAACACAAGACAATTAAGAAATAACAATAACATTTAACAATGTGAAATGTTCTTTTATTAAGGGTTCATTTGACAGTAAAAAAAGTGTTTGAAGTTTAAATTCAGTTGGAATTACTGTTGCAAAGGTTCCCAAGCACAGAATTTATGTATTTATATTAACAGATCTTTATATGGTACTTGTAAGCATTCATACGAAAAAGTTAAGACTGTTGTTTTAAGATTAAAATAAATGCAAACTTCAAAGTTTTTTTCAGTGACAGATTTCAGTTTGGCTTATAAGTATATACTTTTACATGGGAAAGTTTTAATATTCACAGATATACATTACATGTGGGATTTAATATCCCTGTAACAACCAAAGTTTGTGCCAGAATGAATTTGTCAGGAGCTACAAGCACAACCAAGGATCAGATTTTGGATTTTGACTTCTCCAGCCAGAGCTAAAAAATTGGCTGTGCTTGACAATATGTGTGTGTGTATGTTCAACTTTTTTCTTTTTTACTTTTGAGATGCCAAATATATTTTTTTCTCCATTTTATCCAGTAATGATAAAAAGCTTCTATTTGACCTGACTCACCATTGTAACACTTGCACCCAGGGAAAATGATAACAGTACAACATCCAGTACAACATGCACCATTAGGGCCATCAGTTTCTTTTTTTAAGCAAGTCAGCTGAAGGAAAGCAAGGCTAATTGTCTACCGGAGGGAAAACACAGCATTTCTGTTATTAACACAGACTTACAGACAGATTACAAACATAAAAGGTAGAATACTGGATTCCACTCAATATCATCTCTGTGCATAGTCAGCTAGTGACATGTTATAGATTTGTGTAGACTACCTTTTGCCTGTATGGGTTATCCTGCATTCCACTAGACATTCCGGATTCCAGTACGGGACTTCTTCTAATCTGCTTGTATTTAAAAGTGAATTTTAGCTTAACTCTTAAATGCCATCATATTTGCTATCGAATTCAATGACTTGAGATTGAAATAAGCAATACAGAAAAACTAATGTTCTATAAACACATGGACATGATTTTCATAAAGCAAGTAAAGAAGGAAATTAAAAGAAAATACATATGAATACATTAATTCATCCAATTCTTTCTTTGTAGTTTTATCTTGTTTGTCTGTTAGTTGTTCTGTTGAATTTATAGAATAAATAGATGTTTATACAGTAGCACTTTGGTTTTCAATGTCATATATATGACCAGATTGGAAGCTACATCTCACAATTTAATTGGTAAATTAATCATTCACAAAGATGCTGAGTTCACACCTGTTTCCTTAAAAGAAACCAAAACTTTCAAGATTCAAAATTTAAAAGTTGACACTGATAGTTTTGACAATTAATTTATTTTATTTTGTAAATTTAGACGTTTGCTTTTACTTTTCTAGAAAAAAATCGGTTGTGCAAGAAAAATGTTAAATGAATAGAGCTAGAGCTTTAGATCTTTTCCAATGGTTTGGTCTTCTAATAATACTGAGGAAATTCATGCAATTTCAATTTTGGATTAAAATAACAGACTGCACAGGCCAAAATTAAGCCAGAAGTATTTCCTTACTATTGACTAAAGAGTGGATTCAGAAAAAGAAAAACCAAATAATTAGAATATTGTATTTGGGTACCCATTAAATTGCTCCAAAACAAAATCCACAAATATTTCTTTTTTTCTGCAGGCCTTTGTTGAAATCAATTCAAAAACCAGATTGAAGTTTTCCTTGTGGACAAATGCATTGGTAGTTTTAAAGAAAAGTTGATAATCCTGTTTTTACTAAAGTTTTTTCTCCATCAAAGTCTGTCAAAGTCCCCCTTCCCCCTCTTCACCCAGCCCTACAGTTATTACATTATGTGTTCTAGCTGTTTTCTTGTCTGTTGATTCATTTGATGTTGTTTTTTGTGTCATTATATTGCAGTGTCCATATGTACAATATATGCCCTTAATTGCCATATTGTGTTGTATTTTATACTTTTAATAAAAAATCTACTATTAAATAGGTCAAAAAATGAGAAAAAATAAGTAGGAGCAGCTTGGAGGCTATGTTTACTTGAGTTATACTGTACATGCATAATGGCAGGCATTTTGTGGGATTTGCTTTTTTTCTCTTTTGCATCTTTTTCCTTCTCCTTTTACAGTCTTCCAGCCTCCATATGGCAGCAGATAACAATCTTCAAGAAATTAAGTTATGAATTCCTTAGTTACTGAGTTATCAAATATACACATTTCTTGACTAGGTGCCTGTCAATTATCACATAGTCAGAGGAGACACATGCGGTGTTAGGAAGTGCTGAGCTAGTTGGGACTGGACCTTCAAGAAAGGGACCGAAAGGAACCAAAGGAAAGAGGAATGAAAGACAAAACACCATGATACCTGCAGTTTGCATACAGTGTCCTTATTAGTATACAGATGGAAAAAAGAAACGCAACATTTTCTGGAATGAGAATACTATAGTTATAGCTTATGAACTTTCACAAAAAGTTGTCAATTTGTTTTCAGCCCTATGACCAGCAATACAGTTTGTGCAGTGAGGCATGCAACTTGCCAATCACACAAAAAAAGCTCGTTAGGTGCACTTTTACCCAATGAGGTCCAGGTGGAACAATGCCCGATCAGGTCACCTTTAAAAAGGCCTTAATTCAAAGTTTAGGTCACTGCAAGAAAAAATGCACACTTAGTCAGTTTTCTGTGCATTCCATAATGCCTTGAATGTCACCAGAAGCAAGGGAGAGGGTCATTGGCATTCTGCAGGCAGGCACGTCATGTGCCAGCGTTGCCAGACACTATGGAGTAAGCCGCTCCACTGTGTCCCGACTGCAGAAAAGGTTACAGCAGATCAGCAGGACAGCTGACCATCCAAGATCCGGTCGCCCTCGAGTGACCACACCAGAGCAGGACCGACACATCAGACTGGTCCATCTGAGAGATCATTTCAGATCTGCCATCCATACTGCTGCGGAAACTACCGGCAGACACAATGTCCACATCAGTGACAGGACACTGAGGCTCCAAGCTTAGAGCAAGACGACCTGACAGAAGCCCTCTGCTCACACCTCCTAGACGTCACACCCGACTGGCTTGGGCCAGACAGAGGCTGCAATGGACTCGTCAGCAGTGGCATCAGGTCATCTTCACAGATGAGTATAAGAATAAGAGTATAAGAATACTTGGTTTGTCCTATTAGATCCTGTGGAGCCGCTAGAGCACCAACAGACCAACACAAGACAAGCATATTCTGTAACTGCACTTTTATTCCCTTATCTACTGTAGTCGCAATTACTGAACAGGTAGCATCACTATCAACATCACTAAAACGTAAGTAAAAAAAAGGGCATCCGCAAGGGACACACTCAGACCAGCAAAAACAACTTAACAACACAGCTGCAAGTAACCTAAGAAAAAAAAGTCCCAAGGAGCAATCTTTGCACGCCACAGAGTCATGTCTCTCTCTCCATTCTCTTGCAACACCATTAACACAGAAAGAAAAAAAATCCCAAAACTTCAATTTTCAGTTTCGTTGAAGAGGGCCTGCACCAGGAGTATCTTTCATGCTGCAGATCTTTGTATTCCCAGTGTAGTTATTCAATTGATTCCAGTCCTTATTGAAGACAAAAAACCTCAGCTGAGGCCTTTGGTTTTCTCACTTGCATCTTCCTTGTCTTGATAGTCCAGAAGCAATATGTTCCATTATACCTCCCCTGTCTTTTTGTATGCAACAAGAAACAGGGCGTAGAGAGCATGAATACTGTAATAACCAGTAGCCATATCACCCTGCACCTCAGAAGTGAAACCCACTGAAGCTCAGCAGGTGTAAGCCTGGTCAGTACCTGGATGGGAGACCCACTGGGGAAAAAAATAAAGCAGCTGCTGCCAGAGGTGTTAGTTGGGCCAGCAGAGGGCACTCACCCTGCAGCCTGTGCGGGTCCTAATGCCCCAGTATAGTGATGGGGACACTATACTATAAAAAGGTGCCGTCCTTCGGATGAGATGTAAAAGCGAGGTCCTGACTCACTGTGGTCATTAAAAATCCTAGGGCGTTTCTTGAAAAGAGTAGGGGTGTAACCCCAACATCCTGGCTAAATTTTCCATTGCCCCTTACCAATCATGACCTCCTAATAATCCCCATCTATGAATTGGTTTAATTACTCTGCCCTCCTCCCCACTAATAGTTGGTGTGTGGTTGGTGTGATGCTGCACATTGGTGGTGGTGGAGGGGAGTAGATACTGTATAAGTGTGAGCAATTATTAAATTAATTATTACTACCTCAACTGGCTTTACTGGGTTTTTTATTCTCCTTCTGGCCAAGACTTCAATCAGGGATGGGAATGTTATGGTGATCATGGGGGGAAAGTAGATTTTAGTAGATATCCCAGCAATCACTTTTTATTTAAAAAATTGCCTTTGATGTTTAATAGAAGTACATACTTACCAGCAGTTCTAAAATGCAATAGATTAAATTTCAATTTTCCATATTACTGGATTACTGTATTTCACTAAATTCTGTAACTGTAGTTTTATAGTTCTATGTAATTATACAATGTTTTAAAACATGTATATCCTCATTAAAATACTTCTTTCTTAGCGTTTTGGCAGTGTACTTTACCACGTTTGTTAAGACACATGCTAAAGAACCTCAGAAATTACACATGAGAGAAGGCCAATATAACTTGTTTGATAGTTGATAGTTTGTTCATCCGAGGATCTTGTCCAGCTGTTTATTGAAAAAACTCAGGATAAAAGTTTCAACAAAATTTCTGTCTTATGCATGTGAAAGTATTTTAAAGTCAGAAAGCGATACAGTTCTATAATTAGATTATAAAATTATAAAAAGTGGTATTTGTGATAACAGTGTTTTTTGTATATACAAGCTTGTCACGAAGTCTGTGAAACTGTACAGAGTTCCCAGAATTCTTCAAATTGCAGAATTCAGATTGCTGATCTCTATCTTTTGCCTCAACAATAATGATTATTTCACTGGTTAAGCATTTATTTTTTTAATTAATACTCAATTTGCTCATGAGATCATATACAGTAGTATACAATTTGTGAAGTTCAGGTCTGTGTTTTTTTTCTTGTTTATTACTGAGATCATACAATTTCCATTATAAAGAAAATACATTTTCCAATCTAAAAGACCCAAACAGGTTAAGATTATATTTCAAAATCATATAATTCCACATACTTTCATATTTTAACTACTTGGACAGTGGATGTATGGATTGACTGTCACAATAGTCTCTAGGGACTTGTGGAAGAGGTGATCGGACCCTATGCGGTGCTGAGAGAAATAGATGTCCAGAAATCCAAAGGGCGAAAGACCGGGTAGGTCGGGTAGGCAGGCAAGGTCGGGTTCCAGTAGTCAGGTCGGTTCGGTATCCAAATCCAAAATCCGCTAGAAAGAGAAATGAAGGAGAAGCCGGGGACGGAGCAGGGTCAGGTATCCAGTAGTCAGGTCAGAAAAATATCCAAATCCGAAAGCCGCGAGACAGAGACAAAGACGTTGCCGAAGGTTAAACAGGGTCGGTATCTAGAGATCAGTTCAAAAAGTACACGCACAAGAGAAAGGCTAAGTCAATCTCAAAAGTGAGCGACTGAGAGGAGTGAGCGGGTTTAAATGGGGAAAAGGGCGAGCACAGTGCAAATTGCTAACTAGGGCGCAGGTGTTGACGCCGAGAGGTGCACACAGGAGAGCGGCTCGTGACAGTACCCCCCCCTCACGGGCGGCTCCGGACACCGTAGACTGAAGGAAGATCCTGATGAGGGACTTATCCAGGATGTCCCGTTCCGGAATCCAAGATCTGTCTTCAGGGCCGTATCCTTCCCAGTCAACTAGGTACTAGTCCAGAATCTTATTCACGGTAAAGGTGGCAGTGCCATCGATAAGACGGGGTGGAGGAGGCCAAGGTTGAGGTCTAGAGAGGGGAGAACGGTGGTAAGGTTTACGAAGGGAGATGTGGAAGTTTGGGTGAATTCGATGGGTGGGAGGGAGAGCAAGACAAAAAGTAACCAGGGTGATCCTGGAAACAACCCGGAAAAGGATGATAAAATGGGGTCCCAACTTGAAAGAGGGTTGGCGTAAAGGAATGTTCTTGGTAGATAGCCAGACGAACTGCCCCTTCGGAACCTGGGAAAGGGTAGTCTGTGCTTGTCTGCTGCCCTCTTATAGTGATGTGAGGTCTTCAAAAGCAAGGACCAGGCCGTCTTCCAGAGTTTCCGAAGAGAAGACACATATTGACGGACAGAGGGAATATCCAATCAGGGCTGGTATTCGGGAGGAGAGAGGGTTGATAACCCAAGAAGCAGAGGAAGGGAGAGACACCGGTGGAGGAGGAGAGGGAGTTATGGGTGTATTCGGCCCAAGGTAGCAGAGAGGTCCAGTCGTCCTGGGATGCGGAAACGTAAGCTAGCAGGTAGGTTAAAAGGTCCTGGTTTAGGCACTCGGTTTGGCTGTTGGCTTTGGGATGGTAGCAGGTAGTGAGGGAGACGGAGGTCCCTAGAGCCTTGCAGAAGCTTTCCAAAAGCGGGACGTAAACTGAGGGCCTCTGTCAGAGACTATGTCAGACAGTATGCCATGGAGTCTGAAGACCTGATGGACGAAAACGTCAGCCATTTCCTGGGCCGTGGGTAATGAGGTAAGTGGAACAAAATGGGCGGCTTTAGAAAATCTATCGATAATAACCAGAATGACAGACTTGCCTTGACTTAAGGGGAGATCAGTAAGGAAATCCACGGTGATGTGAGACCAGGGACGTTCGTGCGACGAACCCCTGGATGTCCGGCGAAGCGAGAGTCATGGCCCCAGCGGAGAACGTCGGAGCGGACGTGGTCTGTAACAAACATCTTATCCAGAGGACACTGGGGGGGTACAGGCTGGTTGTATAGTGAATGTCGCACGAGGTCCTCGATGTCGCAGCGGATGGCGGCGATAATCTTATGGGGATAGATAGGTAATACTTTATTAATCCCGTAGGGAAATGGATAATGGGTTCAAGGGGTTTCTCAGAGTCAGGAGGATCATACAGGTGGGAAAGGGTGTCAGCCTTGACATTCTTAGAGCCAGGAGTGTAAGTGATGACAAAGTTAAATTGGGCGAAGAATAGGGACCACCGGGCTTGTCGGGAATTGAGACGCCGTGCCGACTGGAGGTAGGCCAGGTTCTTGTGATCGGTGAGGACAGTGAAGGGATGCAGGGCCCCCTCCAGCCAGTGTCTCCACTCTTCGAGAGCGAGTTTAATGGAGAGTAGCTCCCTGTCACCCACGTCAATTCATCTCGGCGGGAGACAGCCTTCGGGAGAAAAAGGCACAGGGATGAAAGGTGCCCTTGTCCCCATGACATTGGGAAAGGATATCGTCAACTCAGTGAGTGGAAGCATTGACTTCCAGGACAAAATGCAGTGAGGGGTCAGGGTGGCGGAGGAGTGGAGCAGAGGTAAAAGGGTGTTTAAGGTGATGAAAGACGCGGTCAGCTTCAGGGGTCCACTTGCTGTGCCTGGGGCCCTTGCGGGTCAAGGAGGTGATGGGGGCTGGGACAGAACTGAAGTCCCTAATAAAGCAGCAATAAAAATTGGCAAAACCCAGGAAGCGCTGAATCTGCTTCAAATTCTTGGGGGTGGACCAGTCCCTTATGGCATCCGTCTTGGCAGGGTCCATCTCAACACCAAGTGGAGAAATGATGTAACCTAGGAATTGCACCTTAGACACATGAAAAAGACACTTCTCCAACTTGGCATATAGCTTGTTGTCAATGAGATGACGAAGGACCTCCCGGACATGGGCTGTGTGTTCCTGAGGGGTGCTCGAGAAGACCAAAGATATCATCCAGGTAGACCAGGACATACTGATTTATAATGTTCCATAAAAAGTCATTCATGAAATTCTGAAAAACAGCCGGAGAGTTGGCGAGACTGAAAGGTATGACCTGGTATTCGTAGTGGCTGTGGGTGGCAATGAAAGCCATCGTCCATTCATCGCCCTCACGGATACGGATGAGATTGTAGGCACCAAGTAGGTCGAATTGGCGCCCTGGACAGATTCTATGGCTGCAGGGATAAGAGGTAGAAGGTAGCGATTCTTCACAATGATTGCATTAAGACCGCGGTAATCCATGCACGGTCTTAAGGAGCTGTCCTTTTTGCCAACAAAAAAAAAACTCCCACAGGCGGGGGAGGAGGAGGGGCAAATAAATCCTGATTTCAGGGAGTCCTGGATGTAGGTTTCTAAAGCCTTGAATTCTTGTACAGAGAGAGGGTAAATGCGTCCCCTGGGAGGTAAGGTACCTGGAATTAACTTGATAGGGCAGTCGTAAGGGCGATGTGGGGGGAGAGACAGTGCTATCTGTTTACAAAATGCCAGATTGGCATAAGCAGGAGGTATAGTGGATGGGATATCTTCAGAGGTGAGGTCGATAGAAAGTTTCTGGGGAAGTTGACAACAATGGGTAATGCAGCGAGGGCTCCAGGCAGTGTTAAATCAAGGATGAGTGGAAGAGACGGGGACTGGATGAGGAGGAGCTGGATCTGTTCTTGGTGAGTAATACCAATACGCAGCGAGAGGGGGATTGTCTGCCATTCCACCAATCCCGGAGTGGGAGGAGCCATCGATGGACTTGATGCAGATGGGAGGGGAGACTGGCAGCAGGGGAATCCTTAGAGAGGTGGCGAGAACGGAGTCTAGAAAGTTGCCTGCGGCACCCAAATCAACAAAAGCCAAGAGAGATTCCTGAGAACCACCCCAGGAAAGAGTAGCAGGGTGGGAGAGCCCAAATGCAGAAGGATTGAGAGAACAGACACTGACCTTAGCAGGGGGATGGGCGGTGCGAGGGGGTCGGACCGGACAGGAGGCTCTGAGGTGATCGTGAGCCCCACAATAAAGACAGTGTCCCTCAGAGAGTCGGCGGTTCCGTTCTTCTGGAGTAAGACCAGAGGGGAAGGGGGAGGAAGGAGTAGCCGGAGTAGGAATGGGAGGGGCTCAGCTAGAGGCAGGGCGGAGCGGAGCGGGAGGCGTTCAGCCCTATGTTGCTGCAGGCAGACATCTATCTCTACGACCAGCAAAACAAAGCTCTCCAGCATGGGCATGTGGAAGGGGAGATGAATTGATGATTGATGAATGAGGGCCTCCTGGTTCCAACCAAGCTGGGAGGCCAGAACCTGAAAGTCCGTGACATATTCCTAAAGAGGCCTTGCACCTTGCAATAGGACTGAAAGGCGGGAGGCAGCAAAGTAGGAGGATTGGGACTGTCCGAAGGTGGCGGTCAACAATGCTTGAAATTGGGTGAGATCCGAGGCTTCTGGAGGATTCATGGCGAGGAGACCTGCAGCCCATTCCAGGGCCCGGCCAGTAAGGTAGGCTACCATGAAAGCGATCCTTTCTTGATCCGTGGGAAAGCAGTCAGGAGGGAGATTATAGGCCATCCAGCACTGCATCAGGTAAGCCTGACACATATTTGGATTGCCATCAAAATGGTCCGGGGTAGGAGGAGGGAGAGGACTGTAGGAGTCAGCAGAAACAGGAGGCGGCATGAGGTTCTGGGGTGGGTGGGAAACGAGAGACTGGGGAGCAGATCCGGAGACAAAGTTAACCAATTTGTAAACAGTGGAGCTGAGCTGATCCATTGCCTGAGAGTGCTGAGCCAGCGGGGTCCATCTTAGGGCTCACTGTTCTGTCACAATAGTCTCTAGGGACTTGTGGAAGAGGTGATCAAACCCTATGCAGTCCTGAGAGAAATAGATGTCCAGAAATCCAAAGGGCGAAAGACCGTGTAGGTCGGGTAGGCAGGCAAGGTTGGGTTCAAGTAGTCAGGTCGGTTCAGTATCCAAATCCAAAATCTGTTAGAAAGAGAAATGAAGGAGAAGCCGGGGACGGAGCAGGGTCAGGTATCCAGTAGTCAGGTCAGAAAAATATCCAAATCCGAAAGCAGCGAGACAGAGACAAAGACATTGCCGAAGGTTAAACAGGGTCGGTATCTAGAGATCAGTTCAAAAAGTACACGCACAAGAGAAAGGCTAAGTCGATCTCAACAGTAAGCGAGGACTGAGAGGAGTGAGCGGGTTTAAATGGGGAAAAGGGCAAGTGCAGTGCAAATTGCTAACTAGGGCGCAGGTGTTGACGCTGAGAGGTGCACACGGGAGTGCTGCTCGTGACATTGCCATCACCACTTGATGCTGAGAGGCTGTTGGTATAACAGCCAGTCTAATGCTCTCTGCAGTATCACAATTCATTTTTTTATCCCCAGAAATGTATTCTTTAATTAAGTAAAATAAATTCCCAACAGGATCTACCACTGCACACTTTGAGCATCTACTGTATAACCTCAATGTTTGTGGTACACTGCAGTGCAAATATTTTGTAGTTTTACTGCATTTAATGAAGAAGAACACTAGTCTTAATACAGGTCTCTGTATCAATTATATCAATTCAAATACAGATGTTCTCTTATTACTGTTCTGTTTTTATGCATTAACCATTTTTCAAGCCATTTACATACAATGTTGTCAGTTCATCTGTTCTTCATTTTCATAATCAACTGTTTATGTGGAACTTTATCCGATTCCTTCTGCAAATGTAATTGTGTTGTTACAAATATGGGGTTATGAAAAATAGTGAGTATCAGAAATCTGGCAAGCAGATTAACCAATAAGTAAATTAAATAATCATAGCCCCCATCTTGTAAAAACATCACCAAGAATATGCTCAAGCATTTGGTATACAAGAAACTGGGTTTTTTGTTCTCTGGCGCAGCTTTGGTGAAAAAATAAATAAATCAGACACACGAGGTTAAACGATTATTTATTAATAAGGACAATACACAACAAACAACACACAACATAAACATACAACATATAAGTTACGTTATTTACAAACTTGCAAACAAGGCATCTCGAAGTCTTATATTCTCAGAAACCTAAAAACCCCACACTACTACCAAGTATTCAAATCCTACTTAACACCTATAAAGAGAAGCGATAAAGCTGCCTTCTAAACTAAATAGAATACAACCTATAGTTAAATCTTTCTCTCTATAAATCAGGATGCTACAAAGTGAATGGGAAACCTACTGTATCTCTTTATTCCAAAAATGCATCCACTAAGCAGGAGATTCTATTTTAGGGACTCACTATGCAGAAAATGCAGAAAATGAGAGTTTCTTAAAACCAACAGAATGGTAAGCTCTCTTAAGTAGGTTGGATACTTAAATCTGGATTTAAAGGCTGATCAGAACAAGGAGCATCCACTTTCTGTCTTTCTTCTCCTCTCTTGCCTTTCCCCTTCTGTCTTCCTCTCTTCTCCTCTTTTCCCTGTACTTTTCTGGCTTTTATCCTGTTTTCCAGGACTGTTGATGACACTCTTAATAATTTACCAAGAACTTAATTAAGGTAAGTAAAGGTAAACTCTATTATTGCTTTGATCACTGAATCTCAGACCCCTGAATGTCAGCAAACATCTACGCCTTACATTATGACACCTCAATTACCATAACAGTATCATGAAATAAGATCTGCTTGTGTCAATCACTGCTGTTACTTACTAAAAGTACTCTATGAAGTTATTTACATAAGGTCAGCCTTTACTAAACCCATGAAGATATTTGCTAACGCAATTATTACCATCTAAAAATTGGTAAAAAGACATAGAATTTATCATATACAAAACATACTCTCTATGTTTTGTGAATGGGTGTAACATCTGTGAATACCTAATTGGTTGGCACAATCCCTTATTTGAGTGACCACTGAAAGACTACAGCTAGTGGCTTATGGATAACATTTCTCCTTTCTTTGGGAATGAATGGGAAAATATTACCTGGCTCTGCTGATTTATTTATTGTAATTGTTTTCAATCCCTGTAACATGTCAGCCTCTATTATGCTGAAATTGCTTATACTGAGCACATTTTTAATTTTAGCCTGAAGCATGTTATAATTATCTAACAAAATATTTGTTATCTATTTCCTGTTAAAGCTTTAACCTTATAATTTAGTGTTGATTTTGTTATTATAATACTCAAGGACCTTTTTTAGCTTTGACCTCCGGTAACCAGCCCCCACTTGTCATGTGAATGAATGCCAAGGTAACCCTTTCAATGGCCACTCAACTCTGGTAACTCATGATTTCCTAGCTACACAAATTTAAGAGACTTTGGTTGTAGTTAAGAGAACCAGCTCACTGGTTCTTGACTTACTAATGACTTACAAATGGAAGTTGTGTTATAAATTAAAACAATGTCCTTAAAATCTACAACCATGAACCACAACCTAGGTCATAAACCACAGTACCAAATACAGAAGCCTAAACAGTAAATAACCCTTACGTGAAAACACACCAGCAACCAATGCAAGAATACACCCACCACCATAAACCATAATTATAACTATCATCCATAACCACACAATCTTATCACTAGATCTACAGTATATACCATCAGTCTGTACCATATAAATAACCACCTTATGTTTCTTCTTTAGGACAACTAGGAGTTTACTCTTTAAAACATAACACGAGTGTGGGTGTGTTGGTTACAATGTTCTCTATCCTAGGCAGACTTTCAGCAACTCACTGAGGCCAGTAGACTGCTACAGCAGCTCTGTGTCTTTTTGTTGTCTTTTTGTTTCTTTCAGTTAGTTAATGCTAGTGTGTTAGTGTTTTTTCTTCATACCTTTGCCGGCAACTAGATTTGCGATCACAACATGATGGATACTAGGAAGCTGAGAAACGTTTTCTTGTTTTTTCTGATACTTGGACCTCTGTGGCTATCGAGTTGCAATGCCGATAGCCACAGAAGCATTGTCTACACGCGGGACCAGCTGATCGCGCTAGCACGTCCGGCTCTACTCACTGGAGAGAAGCCATCGGTGCCGGAGGAGCTGAGGAGGAGAAGCCGAGGCTGTAGGGCTGGTGCGACGCGAAAGGCGAAGAGAAGGAAATTTAAACCCTACCTTCCTTCGATCATCATGGGAAATGTGAGGTCCTTAGTGAACAAGATGGACGAACTGGGAGCATTGGTGAGAAGCCAGAGGGAGTATCGTGAATGCAGTATCATGTGTTTCACCGAGACGTGGCTGCAGGAACTTATTCCGGACTCGAACGTTACCATCGGCGGCTTTCAGACGGTGCGGGCGGACAGAAAGACCGAGAGTGGTAAGAGGAAAGGAGGGGGGCTCGCGGTGCTTGTAAACAACAGATGGTGTAATCCTGGACATACTCATGTTAAGGAGCGCGTCGGCAACCCGGACATCGAACTGGTAGCCGTAGGACTGCGTCCGTACTATCTGCCGCGGGAGTTTACATGCGCCATCTTTGTTGTTGTTTACATTCCACCTACGGCAAATGCAGAGGTAGCGTGTGACGTCATAAACACAGTCACAGCCAGGCTACAAACAAAGCACCCAAGCGCTTTTATAGCTATTTCAGGGGACTTTAACCACGTATCTATTTCCACCACTCTGCCTACTTTCCACCAGTTTGTTAAGTGCCCGACCAGAGAAAACAAAACACTGGACTTATTATATGCCAATGCTAAGGATGCATATAGTTCCACAGCCCTTCCCCCCCTTGGCAGATCAGATCACAACCTTGTCTTGCTTACACCACTGTACACGCCTATTGTCCAGCGCCAACCTGTGACCATGAGGACTGTGAGGAGATGGTCTCAGGAGGCTATGGAGGATCTACGTGGTGCTTTGGAGGCCACCGACATGGGGACGACATAGACAGCATGGTGGACTGTGTCACTGACTATATTAACTTCTGCGTAGATAACACCATCCCCACCAAAGACGTACACTGCTTTTCCAATAACAAACCCTGGATCACCAGCAACCTGAAGGCTCTTCTGAATGACAAGAAGAGAGCCTTTAGGAGGGGAGATAAGGAAGAGGTCAAGCGTGTACAGAGGGAGCTAAAGCAGAAGTTAAGAGAGAGCAAGGACGCATACAGGAAGAAGATAGAGGACAAGCTGCAAAGGAATAGGGTGAGAGATGTATGGAGCAGCATGAGAGAGATCACTGGCTTCAAACAGGCTGGGGGTGCAACAGAAAGGAACCTGGAGATGGCCAACAAGTTGAACCAGTTCTTTAACAGGTTTGATTCTGGGTCCTCTGTGGCGCAACACCCATCCCCCCACAGCCACACGCTCCCTAACCCTTCACAGCTGCGACTGCCCAATACCTCCTCCATCCCCCCACAAACATGGCCGCCTACAGCCACAACCCCCGACGGCTACTCACCCACCCATCCCCCACAGCTGCCACTCTCCAACACCTCCGCCATTAACACCTGCAGCACTGAAAGCACTATGAGCACCATCCCCCAGGCCAGGCTGACCATCACAGCTGACCAGGTGAAGAAGGAGCTGAAGAGGCTGCACGAGGGTAAGGCCACAGGACCAAATAACATCTGCCCCAGAGTTCTGAGGGCCTGTGCTGATCAGCTGAGCGGAGTGTTCCAGCGACTGTTCAACCTGAGCCTGCGCTTGGAAAGAGTCCCGGTGCTCTGGAAGACATCATGCCTGGTCCCGGTACCAAAGAAAGGGCGCCCCTCTGTCCTCAACGACTACAGACCAGTTGCACTGACTTCTCACATCATGAAGACACTGGAGAGGCTGGTCTTATCCCACCTGAGACCCCTGGTCAGCTCATCACTGGACACCCTACAGTTTGCCTACCAGCCCAGTGTTGGTGTGGAGGATGCGATCATCTACATGCTGCAAAGGGCCTACTCACACCTGGACAGGGCTGGCAACACTGTAAGGATCATGTTTTTCGACTTCTCCAGTGCCTTCAATACCATCCAGCCCTTACTTCTAAGGAGGAAGCTGGAGGAGATGCAAGTCGATGCCTCCACGACCTCGTGGATCACTGACTACCTGACAGGCAGACCACAGTCTGTGAGACTTCAGAACTGTGTGTCTGAACAGGTAGTGAGTAACACAGGGGCACCTCAAGGGACAGTTCTTTCTCCATTCCTCTTCACCCTCTATACTTCGGACTTTAAGTACAACTCAAAGTCATGCCACCTGCAGAAGTTCTCAGATGACTCTGCAATTGTGGGATGTATCAAGGGTGAGCAGGAGGAGGAGTACAGAGGACTGGTCAGCAGCTTTGTGGAGTGGTGTGGGGTGAACCACTTGGAACTGAATGTTACAAAGACAAAGGAACTGGTGGTAGATTTCAGGAGGAAAAAGGTCAAACCTACTCCTGTCTACATCCATGGGAGTGGCGTGGAGATGGTGGACTCGTACAAGTACCTGGGAGTGCACATCGACGATAGACTGGAATGGTCTAAGAACATCGAGGCCATCTATAAGAAGGGACAGAGCCGACTCTACTTCTTGAGGAGGCTCAGGTCCTTCAATGTGTGTAGTAAGATGCTACACATGTTCTATCAGTCGGTGGTAGCGAGTGCCATTTTCTACGCAGTGGTGTGCTGGGGCTCTGGGATTAGAGCAGTAGATTCCAAAAGGCTGAACAAGCTCATCAGGAGAGCAAGCTCTGTCATTGGGTTTGACCTGGACTCCTTGGAGGTAGTGGCTGAGAGGAGAATGATGTCCAAACTAGAGGCCATCATGGACAACTTCTCCCATCCCCTCTATGACAGGCTTGCAGGAATTAAGAGCACGTTCAGCAATAGACTGATTCATCCACGGTGCGACAGGGAGCGTTACAGGAGGTCATTCTTGCCGTCTGCCATAAGACTGTACAACGCATCCACCTTGCGTCTTGGCAGAGGCAACATCGACAGCGACCTGTTTCTGGACTAAACGCATCTACACATCTACTGCTACATCTGTTCTCTTTCTTTTTCTTTTCTTTTTCCCGTTTACAACCACTTTTTGTGCAATATATGCCAGGGACCTGTGCAATACATTTATATTTATATCTATAGTTACATCTATATTTATATTCATATGTGTGAAATGAGTATGATACGATTTTCTGTGTACTGTTCTGTTCTAGTTTGTTCTTGTGCGTCCGGACTGTGAGTAACTCTTGTATTGTATGTATTGTACTATTATTATATAATTCGTTACACTGTGGCTGTGTTGTGTGTTAAGCTGCTGTTGCACTGCAATTTCCCTCACGGGATCAATAAAGTATGTATCTATCTATCTACTACCCCATTTTGGGGAAGTGAAATCTAGCCCTATTTGTTTCACTTTACCTAACCAGTAATAGCCATAACCATTTATTGAAATATGAACCTGATTAACTACTAATATTAGCAGTGCAATCCTTACTCTCCTTATTCTGTGTATCAGGGATTTTAAACATAACCCTTACCTGTGCCAAATCTGCTACTACTTTACCTGAATCCTCTCAATTAATGATGGGAAAATGTCTACATAAAAATGGCTTCCACCTATGATCTACATCTCCATATTAACCAAAGCCAAGAAGAATTCCTAGTTTTTGGAGCTAACGCAATGGGGAGACCTAACGTTTATACCTCCTCTCCCAGTCTTCCCTTTCCACACTGGAGCCAAGCTACTCATCGGAGAATGCTCTGCAGGTGAAGGTTAGGCATATCCCTTGGGAGAGCCAACCCTGCTTCTCCCTTCAGCCACCGAGCCTAACCAGCCATGTCTAACCTTAACAGTCTAGCCATCCATAACTGACAGACAGCTGTTAATCTTCTAATCACAGATTTTTTCTCTTTCAAGAGATGGATGTTAAACTGGTCACTCTCACTACTGATGTGTTTTTGTAGGTGTTTCTCTCTGTGAGTGTGTCTATGTATCTGTCTCAAACCCTTTTCAAAGAGACCTTTTAAAATGTGTCACCTGCAGCAGGGTGCTATGTTGTTCGCAAGTGCAAGTGTGTGCTCCCCCACTGTTGCCCTGTTACACTTCCATAGCAGTATGCCTCTTTTGGATAATCTGTTTGAATGTTCTTTTCTTTAGTTGATATTTGTCTCCTTTAGATAAATTAAAGAGTGCTATCATTCTTCAGATGTTTTCTTATTTGAACTGTTAAACCATTTAAGTTACTGATTGGCAGATTTCCATTTAGTAAATTTTAGGAGGTATTTGCTTTGTGCCTGAAAAGGTATCCTTTCCAAATGTGACCACCCACACTGTACTGCATCTGTACATGTTTCATCTACTTCTATTTCCCGTAATCTCTCCACCATCACTTTGATTTGGAATTTCCTAAAATTGTAAACCATTAGTCTTGATTCTACAAACCAGGGTTAAAATTTTAGTCTAAATGAACTTTATGAACATTTTGGAAACAGCTCCGTAATTCCTCTGTAATTCTCTCACTTTTGTCTTGCTAACATTGTCCAGGTCATTAATAAAGACAAGATCAAGACAAATATTTCCTCTTGTCAGATTCTGAACAAACAGGGTTACATAACAGGCATTAGTCATTTCTACCATTTCAGTTCCTGACCTCCCAGTTATGCCTTCTCAAACCAAGTAATAAAAATAAAAAGTCCATGAGATCTTGCTATATGCATTCCATAGTTGTGTGAATGTGTTTGGTGTTCTGTAGTTCCTGTTACTATGCCTTTTGACTTCATTTTCACTTCTCTGATCCATGTAGACCCTTTCTTTTTGTCTACATTTTCAAGTCTTCAGATGTTTCTTGATATATACAACTCTGCTACTCCACCTGTTTCACCTATCTTTACAGAAAACACTACACCCACTTATATTATACAGTATTAATCAGTATAGGATCTTTGCTGACTGCCCTATCTTTCTTACACCCGAAGAAGGCTCCAAAGCTGAAACATTGTGTTTCCTTTCTTCTCTTTTCAGCATGGAGTAGAGCTATTACTTGTTCCTTTACAGTATTAATCACTGTCACTCTTTCTTTGTCACATTTCAACAATATCATAGTTATCTACTGTTGTTCTTACCAATTTTTGTAAGAAAAGTTGAACCAGTTAGATGCTAAATTTAATTGGGATTTTAATTGAATTGTTTTGCTTTTTATCCATTTGATGTTGCCTTTCTGTTTCAAATTCTGCTTCATTTTATCCAAGGTTAAATAGTTTAGAACTTTTATGTACATACTCGATTCCAGTTCCCTCTTCATTTAATGTGATAATGTGTAAATATAGTCTGGCCTTACTGTATAGGTAGAGTACATCTACATCACATGGACAATGTCTGCCATTTGTCTATCCTTTTTATTTTCATTTATCTTATTTTGTATTACATTTGTAATTATTAAAAGTTATTTGTATTTTTATAGCAGTTTTCATCACAAAGCATCCCAAAGTGTTTTACACATAGAAAGTTACACAGATCATATACCACAGAAATGCTTCACCAATTGAAATAAGGGTTCAATAGAATTTAGGGTCTCTTTTGCTTGGTCAGGTCCCTTGCAAGCCCAGGCTAGTCTGAATCCATGTTTAACACTGCTTTCAGTGCCATGCAATGTTAAATGACCAAAAAGTCAAGATCCTGGTATGACAACTCATTTGAAGAAAAAACTGTCCCTGGTCGCATATGGTAGCTGGTGGTTTGGAAATTGTGATCGGAGAGAAGAGTAAACTCACCAAAACCACTTGAGGCTGTATCTTGGTTTATTTGGAGATTTCCACAATACTGGTAATTTTTTACTCAAATGACATATGATTACTCTTTTTTCATATCTATGCTTTACAATTTACAAAGCTAGAGGTGAAAAAGACTTTCAACGGCAACAACAGCAAAATCGGCTTCTGTAAGTAAAAAAGTTTAACTTGTGATGAGAAACAAATTGCAAATATTCCATTGAAGCTACTTCTTACATCAAGTAAGGGTTCAAGTATTGAATTAATGCAGAATGGAATGAAAACCAGCAGGTGTGTGGGTCACAAGGACCAGGATTGGGAACCACGGTTCTAGGTGAAAGCTCTAGCAATTCTGCTCAGTACATTAGCTGCATGGGAGTTTGTCTTGCACTTGGCCTTATAGACTGAAGAGGAGGAAAGTACTAGAGAGGCTCGCACAAGCAACAACATCTGGAATAGCAGTCAGCGGTGAGGAAAAGAAATGTAATAAAATCGTAACTCATTTTTATGGCTGAAAGTAACATAAAGTAAAAAAAAAAGTTAGATGACCGATACTGGAGAATGAAGAAAGTCCAGAATAATTCAAATGTTCTGATGTCTAGAAAGTAATATGAGAGCCTTCTCGATGAAAAGAGAAACTGCACATTGAAATAGAAATGAGAGCTTGTGTAGTACTAAACAAATGAGTACGACTAAGCATTCATTAGTATTTTTTAAATTCCATTACCAACGTGTAAATCCATGCAAGTCCTTCCGACTGCAATCATTAAATTAAGGAAATATCAGACTGTTGAGAACATTCAATTATGGAATTAATGCAATTTAATTTGAGGTAATTTCAATAACGTATTTGTAAACAGAGTGACACAGAAGACAAATTTAACTCACTCTGCTTCTAATGACTTTAACAAGCCCATAAGACTTTTATATGTCCCTGTTCAAGAGGCAGCCTAGACCACTAGAGCAGTGTGGGAATGTGGAAAATTCTGTTTCCATCAATGTCTAGTCAGGCGGTAAACGCGGTGGCTGACATTTTACTGCATGGAGGAAGTTATTTAGCCTCAGGGGTGTTTTTAGAGGGTTCTGAAATGTTCAGAATGCACACAGTTTGTGGAAAGGGTTGCTACTAGCCAGCTTTGAATTTTATTTTCACATCAGTTATTCTGACTTCGGTGTTTTTCCTCTGCTTATAAAATGCATACTCAGGTGAATATAAATCTAGAGATTGACTTGGCCAGTCTAAGATTCCCACTTTTTTAATCTTAGGATTAAATTCCCATGGATCATGGTGAAACTCCACCCAATATTTCTGGAGGTGTTGACATCTACAGTACATAAGCAGATAAAATGTTTCTGTAAACTTAAGAATTCATTTGGTTGCTGCCATTATTAGTTACACAATCAACAAAGATAATTGATCCAATTCCAGAGGCAGCCATGTATTCCCAAGCCATGACATTAATTCCATTAGGCTTCGCAAATGAGGAGGTGTCCTTTATAGCATCCATTGTTTCTCCACACACTTACCTTTCCACTACGTTTATATTGGTCTTAACTATCCATTAATCATTGTAATAAAACTCTCTGTGCTCATGTGAAGCATTTCACATTTCAAATCTGGCTATTCTGTTCTTTTTTTGCCGATGAGAGGTTTACGGCTTGAAGTGCAGGTTTTGTAATTACTTTTGTCTCAAACTTTGCAAACTGAAGATTTTGATACTTTCACCCCTGACCTCAAGAAGTTGTTAGTAACAGTTGTTTTAGACAGCTCTGATAATTTTACTGTCATCAGCTGCAGATGGGTTTCTTAGAAACCACATTCTTGGCTGATTGAAAATTGTACCTGCAGTTTGTTTTTTCTTCTCTATATTCAAAACCATTGATTTTTGGAATGTCCAAATTCTATGCCATGGTTCTGATTTTTTTTTAGTTTTTCATGCCTTTACCTTCACGATTGTCTGCTTTTCTTTATCATCAATTTATTTGTTTTTCAATTTGAATTGTTCTGTTTTTATTTCATTATACAGTGATTAATAATGAATATTCCATTTTAGATTGCAGTGCCTCAATAATTTGGGTGGGGTTAAACAGGGAAACTATTTCACACTCAGCACGGAAATGAGCACATAAGGTCACAGTCAGCAACTCATTTAGGGAGGAGTTCAGGAAATCCTTCTTTACACAATGAGCTGTTGGAACCTAGAACAGGCTTTGAAGCTAAGTAACTGAAGGAGAAGCTCTATGCACCTTTAAACAATAGCTGAATATTTTGTTTAACTTAACTACTTAACTGCTAAATTAAACTTTTAAGCATAAGATTTAGAAAGTTGAGCTTCCGTCTATTATAATTATATAAGGTAGGAAACTTATTGTTACAACAATACTGGCTGGCCAGTTCGCTCAATTCTCTCACAACCCTTTGTGTGAAGAATTACTTCCTGTTCTGTTTTAGTTGCAATTCCCCATAGTTGTCATTCTCTCTGGCTCAAGGTTCACTATTAATACTGAAGACTAATTAAGTTGACTGACTTTAGAAAGGCTTTTGGGAATGCTTGAATCAAGTCCCCTAGTCCCATACTTATTTTTGTTCAATTTTAAATTCTCTTTTAGCATAATGTCCAATATAGCACATCTAAGAATAGCCCTTTCATATTTGTAACAATACATTTCCTAACTTATATAATTAAAATAGATGGAAGATCAGCTTTCTAAATCTTATGCTTAAACCTTTAATGACAGTGTAGAATTTCAGTCCGTCTAAATTGATATAATATTCAATTTAACTTGTTGCTGCATGACAGTATTTGAGTTTGAAACAATAGGATAATAGCCACGTCTCAAATAAGTATTTCACTCCTACTGATTTAGTGCCAAGTTACTTATTGTGAAAACATTGAATTGTAATCTCCTAAATGTTTATTAAATATGGAATTTTACCTTTGGTTTAAAGTAAGAAAATGTTAATGGGAATCTCACACCACAGCACAGACTAAATCACAAATTCATCCCTACATGCCAGTTTCAAAATTCTGTACCACTATTGTTCTTTTTTGGCAGCTTTCGACGGGATGCATGTGGGAAGTTTCCGGAAGAAGCATTCCTTCAAAAGACCCCTTTTAAACTAGTGGTCACGTGTACTTTTGTAAGCACACCAGCCTCAGTCCAAAGAGACCACCAGTCCAATCACAGGAAAATACCAGTGACCTAGTACAGAAGATCTGAATAGCTTCAGGACCTAATGTCACCATTCTTTTTAATGTTAAAAGAAGATGGGTGGAAATATTCATTTAATATGTGCCACCTTCTCTGCTGCTATTTTGTTCCAATGGTGCTCTAATCTGATTCAATTGAGTTTTTTTTTTTAAATAGTGGAATGCAATATTTTTTAGCATTGATTTCTTCAAGTCTAATGCTCAGCAAGAATGAACATTAACTACAGAAATTATTATCTATGTTAAATATTTGTATGAACTACAGGGGAGCAGCTCAATAAAATAAAATAAAAGATAAAATTTGAGGCTTGTGAGTTGTTTGTATACTCTGGCACAGCTCTGGTGAAAGAGTAATAATACTCTTGGAGTATGGAGTAAGAATAATAAACTGATAGACAGGACAACACAAAAATTAATAAAACACAACATAATCTATACAACACTCAACTTTACACATTTTTCAGTTACTCTATATATATACTTATATATGAGTTTCAAAAACCTACATCCTACAGACACAGGAAAAACAGAATTCTGTAAACTAAAATCACTACACAGCCCCTTAACAGGCCTCAAAGACCATAACCAGCATCCTAAGAAATGAATACAATTCAGAAGTAAATCTCTCTTTCAACAACATGGAAGCTCAAAAGTTAATGGTAATCAAACACCCTATTCTAAAAATGCACCACCGTCATGGAGAGGATGTTTCTACTGTAAGAATTTCACAATAAAATCAAAATTTCCAATTTCCTTATACAGCATAAACAGATAGCAGTTTTAAATAAGATTTGGATTACTTAGCCATAGCTAGAATGGCACAAGTGTCATGGTTGGTGAAACCTAGCTGTAAGAGCTGCTTTTCAGACTTTGAAAACTTTGTGGCTGACTGAGTCATCTAGGAATTTTATTGGCACTCTGACTATTGTCCCTGCAAACAGGTTCTTTATATCCTCCAGAGCTACCAGAGCACCCACAGCCCAGACAAGACACCTGTCACCTGTCAACACTGTCTACCCATCCCACAGAACCTGGGATACAACATATGCATAAGGGACACACTCACAGACCAGCAGAAAAACACGTTACTGAAATCCAAACGAGCAGTCCAGAATTGCGTTTCTCCAAAATCATCTCTGGTTGATGACCTAGTGTGCCTCTTTCACAATTCTGTGTAGTCTTTCTGTGTTCTTAGGCATCTTCTTCAGTCCCGGCTGTCACGAACAAGGTGACCCGACACTCCCAGGCCCTCTCCTGGGTCCAGTGTTGAAAACTATGTTCCCCTGATTTTTTTTTTCTTTCTCTGTGAGTTCTCCTGATTGGGGTTTTGGTCTTGGGTGTGGGCAGAGCTAACAACTCAGTGCTAATTAACAAATGGACTAAATGAAGATGGCTAGGTGTAATGACACACTGTCTGCCCTGTTCTGGTGCCCCCCTCTTGCTTCCTGGTCACAGGTATGCTTAAAACCTACTTTGCACCCTACACCTCACCCATGGACTGTGTATTAATTGTCAGGCATCTCCGCTAGGGAAACCTTTGATATGAGGTAAAACTCAAAGAACAATGATAGAAAACAAGGACAGAAACACATCGACCCATATGGAGACACTGTTTCTTCCCTCTGTCTTCCTTCTGTTTCTGCCCTTTTTCTTCCCTGTGTCATTATGCAGTGATCTATGGTTGTTGAAGGCTGTAATGATTTGCCATGATGCTAATTTACCATGAGTGCTTCCATAGTGTAGTGGTTATTATGTTCGCCTCACACGTAAAAGGTCCCCGGTTCATAACCAGGTGGAAACAAGCAAGCTTCAGGTGGAGTGACGGCACTGTGGCTAAGGATCTGTGCCTGTGGCTGCAAGGTTGCAGGTTCAAATTATGTGGCTGGCAGAGGAATCCTTCTCCTTTGGGCCCCTGAACAAGGCCTTAAACCCAGCTGCTCCCAGGGTGTTGTATAAATGGCTGACCCTGTGCTCTGACTCCAAGCATCTCTCTCCCTGCCTGTATGTCTCATGGAGAGCAAGCTGTGGTATGTGAAAAGACAAATTCCTCATGTAAGAAGTTGCATATGGCTAATAAAGTGATCTTATCTAATTAAGCAGGGTAAATCACCAGAAAACACTATTTGATCATCTGTGTTTACCTGTCTCCTGAAATGATACCATTTGTTTCACACTTTGTGAATAAGGTGAATTATAGATTTTATGACCACCACTAGCTCATATCAATTTTGTTAATAAAAAACAAATTCTCTTTATAAACACAAGCAAAGACTGATGAAATACTGAATAATTCACTCCCATCCTTTTCTGTACACTTTAGTGTTTTCTAAATGAGTAAGGAAAGTTTAACTCCAAGTGCTTTACACTTTGTACTTAGATTGCTAAATGCACCACAGTGATCCCCATATCATTATGATTTTTGCCATTGTCTAATATAGTTTGTACTGACTTTGGTCCTGTCTTAAAAGACTAGCAGTGTATTCTGCAGTGTATTTTTTTTTGCTTAATTAAAAAAAAAACATCTGTATGCGGGAAAGGTGGCACAGTGGTTAGCCACTGCAGCACTAGGGCCCTTGGACCAGTTACAGACTTGGGGTGCTATCTGTGTGGAGTTTGTAACTCTTTGTGTGGGTTTCCTACAGGTGGTCTAGTTTCATCCCAAAGTCAAAATTTTTAGTTTTTAGTCACTTGGCTTCTGGGAAACTTGGCCCTGGTGAGAGTGTGTGTATGTGCCCTGCGATGGACAGAAGTCGTGTCCAGAGTGTATCCTGCTCCCGTTGCTCCTGGATAAAGTGAATAGAAAATTCAGTGGATGGAATCGTGAATGTACATTTTTACAGAAATAAAAATTTACATGCTTTAGATCTCCTTTACTAAAGACAAACAAAAAGTTGGCTGTTGAGAAATCCTTAGCAAATCTTGCAGTGTTTATTTTTTTTCCTATCTGCTGTTCTGTATTAAAATAATTATGAGCAGATCAATCAAATATATATATTTGTAAATCTGCATTTCACAGTCCTGGTTCTTGGTTTCACAACAGCTGTGTAACGAACAGTTCTTTCCAGACCCTATGCAGACGACACAATCTGGGATGGAGTGAGGAAACACTAGGAAAAAGTAATGCAGGAATCGGGGATGAATACGGGGGGGCGTGTCCAAAGTGCGCAGGTGTCCAGGGGGGTGAGTATGAGGCAAACAATCCATAGACGAGTCCAAAGGAGAAACCAAAACAGGGCAAAAGTCCATGGCCAGGTGATCCATTCAACAAGGGATTAAAAACAGGAACCGGGTCGGAACTGGCGGAAGAGGAGCGGGATCAGAGAATAAAACCTTAAGGGGACCAGGCGCTTCCAGGTCCCGGACTCGCACGATACGGAGATCAGATGCAGAGCCCGGATTAACGTCAGCGCCTGGCTTTTAAGGTGGACTGCGAACAGGGGACAGGTGCGGGGAATGAGGCAAACAAGGAAGAGCCGGAGCACCCTTAAGGGAAGGGACTACAATCGTGACAAGCTGAGTGCTCTGTCACTTCTAAATGATCTAATCATTTATTTAATTAGACTGTAAAAGTTATTTAGCCCCCATATATATTTTTAAAAAATGCAAACCAATTCAACACAACTACAATTATGTTTATATCTCGTGTACAGTGTCACAAAATTTTCAAAGTTTTACAAGAGAACCACATCTGTGACCCAAAAAATATTTAATTCCTTTTAGTCCCTAAATCTAATAAAAAAAAAGCTTTCAAACTTTAGAAACAGGTCAAAAGGTTCATTATTTTTTGTTCAAGTCATTTGCTTTTTCTCATTTCCCCCACTATCCAAAGATATTTTTTAAAGTTTTGAATAAAGATGTAATGCAGATCTTAACCGTATATATATATGTTATGTAGTTGTCCCATAATTTATTTGTTTTGGTCGGAAAAAAATCAGGCTGAATATCAGAATTAAAAAATAAAAAGTCATATTTTACAGACACATCACATTTAACATTTAACATTGTGCTGCCATTTCCCCCCCAAAATAATTAGCTGGAAAAGACCAGACTGGACATTGGACAGTATGGGGCAGTATGGGGCAGTGATGGTCCCTCGAATACTTCTGGGCCAACCCTGGGGTATTTGTAATTGCTGCTACACAGCATGTTATTGCTACGTTCCCCAGGTGCCTTTTAAGTGTTACAAAAGTGCCATGCTCCACTTAGAGGGCCAAAGAAGACGACTGGCTAGGTGATGGAATGAAAAGAGAAAGCAGAGGCTTCTGAAGAACAGCAGATCAGGGAATATGTTCATTGCAGACTGATGGTCCCCCCAGCAGCTGCCATCCTTGCAAAGGAAGCTGATCCTCTGTGAATCCAGGAGGCCAAGCAAAGTGTCTTGAGTTAGGGAGCGACAACTGAAGAAGTTAAGGCATTTATTTTCTGTTATCTGATTATCTGATTTCCCTCTGCACTCCAAATAAATGCTCTAAGTCACCTACAGTATATTGCCATCCCTGAGGAGTCCAGGAGGTCCGGCAAAGTGATGAGAGTTAGGGAGGGACAGCTGAAGAAGTTAAGTGCTTCATTTTCTGTTATCTGATTTTTTTTTTATCTACAGTATATTGCCATCCCTATGTGTGTCTATTGCTTGAACTTGGTTACTATAAAAAGGACTGCAGTCACTTTTCCTTGGAGGTGTCACAACTGATAGAATTTGAATCCCCTTAGCTTCTCCCTAAAATACACAAATTCTAAAACAGTTCTATACAAAAAGAGTTACTTACTTCAAAAGAAAGCAACACTACATGGACTAGAACAGATTTGTTATTTTTCTGAAATATAATATTTTCAAGTAACCATAGGTTCTGAGGCTAAGAAATTGGATGAAGGTACTAACAAAGAAGTACAATCTTGATGAGGGTGCCAATGTAAGTTTTGGTGACTATTTTTCATGTAGCTTTTTTGCTTCAAGAAGCAGATCTTTAAGAAGAGAGAACGTTTTTTAGCTCTGTTCACAGGACACTGAATCATTCTTTATATGAAGTAAGCTGATTGTTTCATCCTCACATTTTTGTAGAACACAGAACATATTATTAATTAGAGTTTTCCTTGAATATTCTCAAGATGGATTGGCAGACACTGTATGCTCTACCTAAGATCTGATTCTGCACTTTTAGCTGTCTTGATAAAAAAGCTTTAGGTTGTTTCAGTAAAATGTGAAACATTATCATCCTTTCATCACTTAGTTAACTTTTTGCATAATGTTTATATGACCACTTTTCATTTTCTCATTTTACTAATCTTTATTTTCTATAGCACGTTTCATGATCTCAAAGAAGGGAGTCCTTTGCAGGGCACTCACAGCCACAGAAACTCTGACACCAGGGCCAATTTTCCAGGAAGGCAATCAACCTACCAGCTACCAGAATGTCTTTTGACTGCAGATGCAAACTGGAGCACCTGATGGAAACCAATGTGAATACTGGGAGAACATACAAACTCCATGCAGTTAGCTCCCCAGGTCCAGAATTGTAACAGCAGAACAGCAAGCACAGTTTGTTATGGCAGCTGAGAGAAGACCAGAATCCAATAAGCACAAACAACATGTACAGTAGGTGTATAGAGGTGTATACAGAGATAACAGTTCACCGATGACTTAAGGAACCAAATGATTATAGAGGTTCAGGATAAGTTCATAACCGTTTTAATCTTGCCCTGACTACAATTGTTGTTCTCGGTTGCAGCTTGCTGACTGAAACCTATGAGGCTATCAAGGACCAATGTACAGTTTTCCTGGGCTGATTTAGTGTAGCTGTTTTCTGTCATCCCTGAGGGCTTATATATAAAAAGACTGTGGCAGAAACAGCTCTACTGTAGGTCTTTTGTTGGAGACCATAAAATGGCGAAGCAGGAGCAAAAGTGATGTAAATCTTGCAGAGTAAAAGGAATAAAAAAAAACTCAATGAAAATGAAATTGTGTTTTGGTCAGTCAGTGAAGGGATTAACCCAACGACTAGTAGACAGGACTTGCAGAGTAAGAAACGAATTCTACTGGGAGTTAAGATTTTGTTTTTCCTGTTTTATTTATTTACTAATCTAATCTTGGATTTTGGTAAATGTTCAGTCATTGTCAAAAAACCCGCAAGACTTCTTCTTTTACTACAGGACAAGTGAAAGAATGCTCCTGTGGTGACTAACTATCCACAAGGTGTCACATTATGCGTGTAGTTTAAGTTAAGCAGCTGAGTTCTGAACTTCGCCACATCTTAATAGCACATTTGAATACACCAGCACCCAGTGCATTACAACAATAAAAAAACCTTGCACTAGTTTTTGTGCATTACATTTGGAGAGATGTGTATGAATATGTGTCCCAGAATGGAGATCCCTAAATTCAGAAACTATTGTAGTGCTTTCGGGTTCACGTGGGTATGCGCCCTCGCCGCTTCTGCCTCAGGTCGGCCCTCTACCGCTGGGGCTCGAACCCGGGCCTCTGGCGTCACTCAACAGGGAACCAGTTGAGCTAAAGGAGATCTCCCCTTTACTCCTGCTTTTCACAGGGAAGGGCAGTGACGTCACTGTGCTGGCAAGCCAGCTCGCACAACCTGTAATGTCGGCTGTATGCATTACACCATGTTTTCTTTGTGCCAAATATCTAATCATTATAAAGGGTGCTAGGACCGTTCCTCCCATCCCTTTATAATGATTAGTACACCCACACACCAGACAAGTCAGTTAGTTTTGATAAAGTGTCAGCCTGTCTACCCAACATCCAGAGCCCATGATATAAAAATCTCTCCAAGGGGCACTCATTACAGACCAGCACAAACACCTCATGGACCCCCATCACCACAACAAATATTCCAAAAAAATGAGGTCCAGCAAGCAGTTCTGTCCTCCATGTAGTTCCTTTGGTGGTACTTAGGCATCTTATTCAGTCCTGGGTGTCTTGTACAAAGTGTCCCTAGTTTTGGGTAGAGGAGGGAGAAAGATGATGGTGCATCATCTATCTGATGGTCCTTTGCACTTAGTCCTTGGTATTCGAGTTAAGTCCTTTTTTGGGTCCTACAGCAGCAATCACTCTCGACATCCTTCCTTCTCCAAAGTCCTGAGTGCTCTGACTGGAGTTTTTTTAAGCCCTTTTAACTAGATTTCTTATGTCCTTTTTGGCTGGCTAATCCCACTCAGTGGGGGTTTGCCATTGTCTCAGTCAGGGGCAGGTGTGTCCAGTTGATCACAGGAGGACGTTTGGTGAAATCATATGGGCCGTTAGAGAACTGTCAGTATGCAGATTTCCAGGTTTTTTGGGGCCTCATCACTCTTTGCTTCCTTTCCTGTCCCACTCTGCCCATGGCCTGGTCCAAACCAGTTCAGCAAACATCGCGTTCCTTCATTATTGTTAATTGCCCCCAGCCCCACTGTTTGCATTTGAGGACTTTCGTTATGGGGGGAAAACAAACACTCAGAAAAATTAATTAATTACTCTTAAATAGCTCTAATTTTACATTCTGCCAGTATTTGTCAAGTTATTCATTATTTCCTGCTAAGGATCTCCTAATTTTAAATTGCAGATTATCTTTTTGTGTCTTCTTTTCTTGAACCCCATTTATGTAAATACTTTTCCATCCTTGATCTGGCCTCCTTACTATATGAACTAAAACACTTTTAAAGACGGTGACAGAATTACTGTGAGCAGGGGGAAACTCATGCCTGATTCTCGTTCAGGATCTAAATCATACTGGCAGACTAAACTTATCTGGCACACAAATGGACCCTGCAATGCCTCTGGAAAATGACCAGATTTGTGGGGACTTATACAAACAACTTCAATTTTCTTATTAATGTACTATTTTCTGAGCTGATTAACCATGTAAGAGTCAGTGTCCATTAAAAGTTCCAGCTCTCAAAATACACTTAAATAATAAACAAAGGTAAGCTTTATTAATGCCCAATATATATACTTATTGCCTAAGGGCAGAAAATTGTTCCTGGAAGTTGTCAGCAATATTTACTTGTGTACATTAGGTCAAATATATGCACAGAGATGCTGCAATTATTGGCATAAAATGGGATTTGCTGTCTGCTCAGGAAACAGCAGTCTGAATACTATTCCAGGTGACGGCTATACATGTGGTACACACTATCCTCACCATATGTGCATCCATTAGATTTTTCATTTCCTCTTAAGGCTTTTGGCTTCATCCCTTTTTTTACTTGGCTCGTGCAATTCACAATAAACTATGCTGCTGCCTGTAACGTTCAAAATGTCCTTTACAGATTCAATAAAATTACCACTTTCCCAGATTAACACATCTGACTGATCCCTTTACACATGATCTAATAAGAGCAAAGGGTGCCTTCTCAGAAAAGATTTTTCCTTAAAGTGTTGTTTAAAGAAGCGATGATGGAATACAGCATTACATGGAGACAAGACATTAAAGAATGATTACAAAATGAGAACAGGATGTTCTGCTTATCAGACTTGCCTGTAAGTAGCTCTAGAAGCCAGGGGTCCTGTCGACAAGCCCGGAAACTAGAAACTCTGTTGAAGTAACAAAAATAAAAACCTTGGATAGATGCAATGAAACATCAAAGATCCAAAGTACTCAGTCAACTTTTCAGAGCAATAAGTGATTTCTATTAACATGTTAGGAGAAATAACTTTAAACAGCCAATGATCAATAAATATCAGTATCGTGAAGTGTATGCAGACTGTACAGAGAAAAAGAAGGCTGTGTGATCAGCCTGCACCTGCTGCCCTGGAAGAGATGGAAACGAATGACAGGTGTCTAGAGCAAGTGGATACTTCCCAGCTTAGATAGTTGGAGTGATCACTGTATGATCACTGAGTGAATGTGGAAAAAAGATCACTTTTAATTACAGTTGTATTTTGCATTGTTTCTTTTGCACTGTTTAATATGCTCTGGGGTGCTATTAAAATGCCTGCTATTCTCAGAACCTGCTACAGCAACAATGCTAAAACTATTTCTAGATATTAGGTTAATGTAAAATACAAATGTTTCTCTCAGTGCCTTTTAGTGCTAGAAATATCCTGTAATGGTACAAGCCTATATTTTTATGCGTCGGTCTACCTGCTAATTATTTAACCCAATTCACCCTTAAATCTCCTGCAGACTATGCTTCAGATTCATACTAATTCATACTAATAATGATCCTTAACTATTGTATTTACAGACTCTAAAGCAAGATCTATAATATATTAAAATGTATGGCAAAGAAACTATTGTTCCACCTTAGAATTTTGATGTGTAACCAGGGAACTAATTGATCATAGTGAAGCATTTTGTATAAATAAAAAGTATTGTGCTTCAGAAGAAAAGTTTAAAATATAATTTGCATTACACACTAACAGTGTTAGAGCCACCATCGTGGTTCAGATGTCATTGCCCAGTAGTGTGTGCTTACTGTTTGTTTAGAAAGCCTGTAGAATGTGTCACAACCCTGTCTTCTGAGACTTGGCACCTCTAGGCTGATTGAGTATTATAAAAGCAACTGGGAGGAAAAGGTCTGTGTCTAGGCTCTAGCTCAGAGTGTGCAAGGTCGTTTACAGGACTGTGGGAGTTAGGGAGGATTGAGAAAATCCAGTTAAGGCTGTACTGTGGGACATCACAGGTTCTGGACAGGCAGTCTGTGTGGTAATTCGCCAGGTTCAACTGCATTGAAGTGTGCTTCAGAGGAACAGGGCTGGCTTGCTAGACTAAATTTTTGGCACCAGAGGAATAGGGCATTATTTGGCAAGATGGCAGCATATCTTCTTCCTGTGGTTAAGGGAGAGCAGACTAAACTGTGCAGATAAATTATTCCAAGTACTTTATATGTCTTATCATCACAATGCTGACAGTCTTGGAGAGAACAGAGATGGCAAAGAGGTGTCAAAAGGATCAGCCAGGAAAGTAAGTGATTAGTGAAGGTCTGGTGCTTGAGTGAAGTGAAGAGGGAGAATTGGGCGGCAAGGAGGTAATCAAATTGAATACTCCAGTGCCTGGTGAATAATAAGGAGTGAAAAGTTCTTGAGAAGATCTAGTGAGTGCAATGAGCACATGTGTAAGGAGACCAAGGGAAGACCATCATAAAAGTAAAATGCCTGTGCAGACAAGTGGGGACCAATGTAGGGGAGCTAGATTCCCGGAGGGGGTCTGGAAGAACAGAAAAGACCACTAAAAATGCAAAACCTAAAGTGGCACTCTAAAGTAGCGTGTTCAAGGAGTGTGTGCCAGTCTGCCACACAGGGAGTTTCAGATATTCTGTTCTGAGAATAAAATGAAATATTTTTTTTCTGCAACTGATTTTAATAGAGAGTGAGGGATGAGCAAAACATGTTTTTCTGTTTGTTGAAGCTATTAAGCAGTATTTATGAAACACTGCAATAAAACCATTTAGAAAGTTTGGTAGGGGTAATTGAAGGCAGGCAGTTTCTGTAAATTGAATAATGTTTATACAGTATGTTCCAAATATTATTTGGAGTGTTATCAAGTAGGTAGCTGCGTCAGCATGTGTAGGCTGCAAAGGAGCAAGTAAAGGTTTATTCCACGCTGAAAAGAGGAGAAAGGAAACACAATGTTTCGGCTGTGGAGCCTTCTTCGGGTGTGTCACAGATAATACAGACTCAGTGTGGTGAGTTTGAAAGTTTGTTATCAGGCAATAGACAATGATGGTTGTAGTCAGCAGAGTGAGCAAGTTTTCATTGTGATGCAACACCAAGTTCTATAAGCACTGCTGGTGATTGGTTGTGACTTCATCTGTAGTGTCCTGCCCCACCCTACAGGTTCTTCATTGATTGGTCATCTTTGGATGATTGACAGTGTTCTCCAGCTAGGGTGCCTCACTAGATGGTTCCCCCACTTGATGTGGCTTCACAACTGGAAGTATCAAGATAAACCAAATTTATGACATCCTGGTTCATGTAAGAGTCAGGACATGTTGCTGACCAGAGAGGCCCTTCTGAGATGTGGTCCTAAAACCTTTTAGTTATGCTAGGGTGACCATCTGTTCAAAGCCACAGGATAATTATTAAAAATCTTTTGAACTCTAAACTTTAAGCCTTGCCATTACACCTTTTTGCCATGTGGTATTTATGAAAGTAATTTGGATTTCTGCAATGAAATCAAACTGTTCTGAGAGAAAGGAATACCCTCATTATTATAACCATCATTTTGATGTGGGATGCTAAAATGTACCTCACAGCAGGTGAGGATGTGAGTGAGCCAGCTGGGTCAAAAGGCATCTTCTCATTTCTAATGTTTATTCTGTTCTTCTGCCTTATAACATCTTTGAGCATCACAAGCGGCTATACCTCCCACTGGTATTCCCACAGTTCTGTGCATTCAGTATATGAAGGTTAGCTAAAACTAATGGAAATTCCTATCTAACAAACAGCCATGGTTAAAGGGAAACAAAAGGCCAAAAAGCTGTCTTGCTTGAATTAAAGAGTTATGTTTTCCTGTATTGGTAATTTAAGAATTAATTGCCAATGGTTATTATTTTCCAGTTGAGAAGCCTGGTTAATCTCTTGAGATCAAAATGTGTGCAACATATGTGCCACTAATAATACATAGCTAATTTATTTTTGCCCTTACCTCTGTGCAAAATCAGAACCAAATGTGATTTTGTTTGCTAAAACACAGGGGCTGATTAGTAAGTGACTACCTAATAGATACTTCTTAAAGGTTAAGGGGATAAACAAAAAGCAATCTTCATGTAGCTTTCTTTACTGGCTAAGCTTTGTGCTGCTAAAGAAAATTGTTTTAAATTATTATAATTATGAACGAGCAATGTTTATGTCAGGATCTGATGTATGTATTGGATTAGTTTTTATATAATTTTTATACTATGGAGGAAAAAATATCTTGTTTTTTAAGAACAGTGTCCTAATGATTTCCATTATGCATTCCCAAAGACATTATAAATGTCTGAACAGCTGTTTTTTTTTACAAAAGACACTTTACACATCTCACTAGCAGTGATGAAAAGATTGTCATTAATATCTTGGGGAAAACTTCAAGGAAATGAGCAAATCACATAGATTAGTAATCACATATGTTTAAGAAATGAGTCCAAACTTTCCAGAACTGTGCAGCTTGTTTGTATTAAAAAAGGAAAAGGACATTGGATAAATCCTGAAGAGAGGATGTAAGGTAAATCCCAAACAGGCCAACTGTAGCTTAAAAAGGAGTGACTTCTGCACTTAAACAAATCATGCTATTACATAAATACATTTTAAGACAATGTTCTCTAAAAAGGACTAACATGTTCCTAAATATTATGGATCCATAATGCTGAGTTCCTCAGTGTTAGATACCAATCAACCAATCAGATTGATATAGGGCTGCCAATTATATTACATTTAAAAGACATTCCATTTTTTTCATAAAAATATATGGTTCATATTTCAACAAGTCAAAAAAGTACATTTAAATGCACGTAAATGTTATTTTTATCGCTGCAATGAGTCTCACTTTAACTGCACAACAGCTTCTGATGTGGTATTACAACAAATATTGTTATTGCCGTACTCACCTTGGCTGCTGCTCTGAGGAAAAGCTTGCCGTGCCATGGCAACCGGTGACGTCACCATCCAAACACCTAGAGACTCGCAGAACCTGGAGTCACTTGATGACCACACCCATTCCAGGTGCTCCTTAGAATAAATACTGGAACTTGACAGAGCTCTGTCATCGAGCTTGTTCACGTAGCTTCTCGAGCTTCGTCTCAGTGTCTGCTCCCATGCTTAGCTTTGTTTGTACTCTGATCCCTGCTTTGACTCCTAACTCTCTGTGTTTCCCAACATTTGTGTGTGATTCTGGCTTTGAACATGGACTGAGCCTTGACCTTCCCTCAGACATTGCCCTGGGCTTTGTTACAGTGTCTCCCCAGTTACGATCTGTGCTTGTCATGGATTTCAATCCTGGACTGTGTGCACCTGGTGGCTACTCAGCTTGCCAGTCTGCTAGCAGTCTGCTCCCCAATCCCAGAGAGCGTGTTCCCTACTCCTTCTGGTCTCAGTAACATGCAGCTCTGGACATTCCCAGTGTCTGTTTATATAGACTCCCCAGCTCAGCTCCTCCGAGTCGCACCTCAGTAGTGCGACATTACAGTTTTGCTGTGGACTGACTTCACTGCAGTATTAAGATCCAAAAAGGACATACTCCTCTCTTTCAACGAAAAATAAATGCGATTGTAAGAACTACTCTAATGCCAAAGCAAAAAAACAAAATAAAACAAAAAGGCTGTGTTACTATAAACATCAGTAAGGAGAATCAGCTGTCCATGGGGGAGGGAAAGGAAGAAATATACAGAAAATGTCCAGTAAGTTTGAAACCCTGTATTGATACATCTCTTCTGTACAACAGCCCATATTGCAAATCAGTACACCTCACATCTTTCTGAAACAGAGTTTGAATCCCCCATGAGCTTTTCAGTATTTGAATACTGTATATTGTCCCTGTACACACAATCTATGCATACTGCTTTGTTCAGACCTTTGCATAGTTTTCACATTTTGTTCTTGTAGTCTTGACACTTGGAAGTAGCAATTAATATGTTTTATAAAAAACAGACTAAACCATACATTCAAAGAAAAAAAACAGAAAGAAGTAAAAATATATTAAGAAAATGTCCCATAATGTTCTTTATAGGTTGGTTGGCAAACCTATATTAATTCAGGTGAAAAAATGTACTTTAACAAGCCACACAATTAATTGAGTGGCCTCTGTGTAATAATAGTGGGTCACATGATTTCAGAAAAAATACATCAACAATTTCTCTGTAAGGTTCCTCAAGCAGATAGAGAATTTCAAGCAAAGATTGAAAAGAAGAACCAAACCAAATCAGAGAGAGTTTAAGTTGTATTAAGGCACAGATTAACAGAAGAGTAGAAATACTTAAAAAAAAAACCTTCATATCTTTTGAGGATGGTGAAGTCGACATGCCTAGATCCAGCTTGTCCTCCAAGCTCAGCAACTGGGCAAGGAGGAAACTCTGGGATGGAAGAAAATGTGCATCAGTCAGTAATATCCCTGTCACTGCATAAAGGAAGTTTGCATGGAACTGAAAAAACATCCCAAATTTCACATGGTGTTTGGAACAAAGCATGTTAGTGATGACAAATAAGGGGTTTGTTGCGTCAGCACCATTCCTAACGTCAAACATGGTAGTGGCAGCATTATGTTTAAGTTCATTTTCTGATCATTAGGGACTTGCAAGCTTCACAAGACTGATGGGAACATACTGTAGATGGATTAAAACAGTGGCACTTCTTAGAGAAAAACCTGCCTCAGACCTAAAACTGGAACTACAAATTTATCTTTCAGAAGGACAAATATCCAAAATGTAAAGCCGAAGCTACATTGGAGTGGCTTAAGAATTTAAGAGTGAATGCCCTTGAGTGGCCTCAAGTCAAAGTCCTGACTTGAGTCATAATGAGAAAACTGCTCTCCACAAGTGATTCCCAAGCAAGCTGACAGAGCTTGAGCAAATCTACCAAGAAGAATGAGAAAACATTGCACAAAGCCATTGTGTTAAATTGGTAGATATCTGAAAAGCCTTGTAACTACTGCCAAGGTGCTTTCACAAAATATAATATCAATATAAATAGTATACAATATAAATATAATAAAATCTCCATAAAACCATGATCAAAATTGCATCAAGCCAGTGTGTAAAGTTGATAGACTTTGAGACTTACTCCAAAAGACTTTTTATTGAGGTCACTGGTGTGAATATTTATGCAATTAATGCATTTCAGTTTATTCTGTTTAGTTTTTGACATTCCCTGTAAATTATTTCACCCTTAAATGTATTGTATCAAATTCATGTTTTGAATAAGATATTACTTTTGAAAAATGTGTGAACAATTTCAAATGTAGTTCTAAGTTTTCCAGAACATTGTGACATGAAGGTTGATGGTGCAGTGCAATGTTTGAAAGAGTTGCTATAGTAACTGGTCCCAAACAGGGCTTTAAAATATAATTTCTGACTTTTGCTGGAAATGACTTAAAATTGATTAATTCCATCTAAGATATTAATAAAGAGTAATATAGTCTATTTTTTGCTACTAACTAAATTGACTCAAGAGTCTTATTCAACTGCTTCTGGGAAAAAGCCAGGATATCGGCTTCGAAGCATTGCTGGTAGCTTGTTCCATATTCACAACCCGTTGCACTAAGAAATAAATATATTGAGCATCAATACCTTTTAAATTGTCTGATAGGAGCTCTTTAATTTGCTTTTTTATTTAGGGTAATTATAATTATTTTTAGTAGTTCAGGTTGGTAGCTACGTCAGCATGCGTAGGCTGCAAAGGTACAAGTAATAGGTTTATTCCATGCTGAAAAGAGAAGATAGTAAACACAACATTTCGGCTGTGGGGCCTTCTTCAGGTGTGAGAAAGACAGGGCAGACATCAAAGATTAAATAGCATAGGAGAACAAAAACTGGGAGAGTGGAGGTGGGAGCAGGGAGCAGGGGAAAGGCTGAGAGGCCACTCAGGTGGTGCGAAGTGGGGAGAGGTGAAGACAGGTGTGAAGTTGAAACCATGTGAATAGAGAAGAATACACGAAAACAAGTCTTTCATTGAGAGAAGGGGGGAAAGTGTGAACCAAGTTTCAGTGTAATTTCTGTTCCTGATGTCTTTCCGCTGTGGGAGTTAAGAAACCCTTCTTTGAGAACGCAGACGGAGAGATCAATGTGATCATGACCGTCAGAGGTGAAACGAGAAACTATGGGCTTGGAGAAATCTTTAAACTTCACAGCCCTAACATGTTCTCTTAAGACTTCTTCTAGTTTCCTCAACATAGATAGCTGGGAATTTCCTGCAAGAGATACAGTAAATGAGGTTGCTGGAGGTACAAGAGGTCACCTGGGTGATCCGAAATTGTCCTGAGGGACCTTGAATGGTGTTAGATATGTACTTGCAGGTGATGCAGCGAGCTCTGTTGCAGGGGAAAGTACTTGGTGTGGATGATTGTTGAGGGTGGTCAAGGGAGCTGTGATCAAAAAGGTTACGCAGATTAGGCAGTTGGCGATATGAAATGATGGGGCGGTCAGAAAAGAGGGCCCCAGCGGAGGGATCAGCCGTCGTTAATGGTCCTGGGGATATAAAGTGTGTTAGGGTGGAAGGGAAGCACCAAAGGAATGTGGTTGTGAGACCAGGAGCTCCTGATCAAGTTAATGGTCAGGGGGCTGTTTTTGGCTCGGATGAGGGCCCTGTCAATAACATGGGTGGGGTATCATCTGTTGATGAAAAAGGAGTGCATTTTGAGTGCTTTGTTCTGGAAATCCATGTCATCACTGCCGAGTCATCGTAGCCGAAGGGACTGTGAAAAAGGGAGAGAGTTTTTAGTGTGTTTGGGGTGAAATGAGCTCTACAGGAGATATATGTGTGAATCAGTGGGTTTGTAATAGACTGAAGTAGAGAGTTAGGGATGGTTAATGGATAGGTTTATTTCTAGAAATGGAAGAGTAGTGGATGATATGTTAACCGTATATTTGAGGGAAAGGTGGAAGTTGGTGAAGTGATGCAGGAATTGCTCTAAGTTGTCATTAGAGCATGTGGCAGCACCTACGTAGTCATCGATGTATCACTTGTAGAGATCAGGGAAAAAGCCAGTGCAGGAATTCAAGAAACGTTCTTCTACCCAGTCAACTCCACTCCATTAACCTGCTGGTAAAAAAGTTTATTGAATGAGAAGGCACTGAGTGTGAGTACCGATTCTGCAAGACGTACAAGGGTGGGGGTGGGTGGATAAGCACTATGCGTTTGTCCAGCGTGTACTTGCGGGCTGTAAGACCATCATTGTGGGGAATGACGGTGTAGAGAGATGTGATATTCATTGTAAAAATGTAGCATTCTGGACCCTGAAACTGGAAATTGTTAAAAAGTTGGAGAGTACGGTTAGTGTCCTTGATATATGAAGGGAGCCTTTCAAACAGCGGTCTCTTCAGGCTATCGGGAAAGGCCAAGATGTGAGTAGTCAGACAGTTGCATGCTGAGACGACAGTGAATAGTGAATCCTAGTCACAATTGGCTAGTGGCAACACCCAGGCTCGAACTTGTGATTATATAACTACATTAAATGATTGGGGGCCTTCAAGAAATGTATTATCAGCACATAAAAACACTAGTCTGCTTAAGCTTGGTCTTCTGGTATTTTTCACATGACCAAGATGCTGATGTATTTTTCAGAGACAAAACAATTCTAGAGATTTGTATTGAGCAATATTTTCATAATAAAATAAAGGGAATAATAAGGAAAATAGTTTATTTATAGTAGTTTCCAATGAAAATTGTAAGCAATGGCATGTAAATTATTGTGTTATGCTGTTCAGCAGCTAGCAGCCATATCACCCTGCAACTCACAACTGGCAACCCACTAAGCTCAGCAGGTATGAGCCTGTTTAGTACCTGGATGGGAGACCTCCTGAGAAAAACATAGGTTGCTGCTGAAAGTGGTGTTAGTGGGGCCAGTAGGGGGCCCTCACCTTGTGGTCTGTGTGGGTCCTAATGCCCCAGTATAGTGACAGGGACACTACACTGTAAAAAGGCGCTGTTTTTCAGATGAGAAGTAAAACCAAGGCCCTGACTCTATGTTCATCAAAACTCCCAGGGCGTTTCTCAAAAAGAGTAGGGGTGTTACCCCAGCGTCCTGGCCAAATTTCCCATTGGCCTTTACCAAACTTGGCCACCTAATAATCCCTATTATGAACTGGCTTTATCACTCTATGCTCTTCCTCACTGATAGCTGATGTGTATCAAGCGTACTATGCACACTATGGCTGATGTCAGATCATCTATTGGTGGTGGTGGAGGGGAGTCCTCATCATCAATGCAGTATCTAGAAAAGCACTATGTAAGTGTAAGGAATTATTATTGAGCTGCCTGTAAAGTAAATATCCATCTGGGTCAATAAAGGAAGTAAATACTGTATATAAAATGTTACTTACAAATGTACTTACATTTATACAGTACATATAAAGTACAAACATATACAGTACCAGTCAAAAGTTTGAGTATACCTGCTTTTCATGATTATCCATGCTTTAAACTGTATAAACTTGTCTATAAACCCTTAATATTTAATTTCATGACATGTGTACATATAATCTTAAGTGAACTGCATTGAAAATATTAAGTTCTCATTTTCAATAAAATGAACACCCAAAGCAAGCAGATTTCAGTCTGATGCCCAGGTTAGTCAGAAATGTGTTTAACATGGTGTTAGAACACTAAAAGAAGTTTAAAACTGTCTTTCTTAGATGTTCTCACAGTTAACTAGCATGCTACCTCATTTACCTTTTGTCACCAATTATTGGTAAACAGGTGAGGGTCCACAATTACTATAAATATAGGGAGCATGGGCAAAAGTTTGTAATTCCTGAATGAACATGGCAGAATTTGCTCAGCAAGCAAGGAAAAAAGACATATTGTAATTACTTTAAGAAAAGAAGGTCAATCTTTAAGACAAATTGCAAGAACTTTGCAAGTGTCAGTAACTGCTGTGGCCAAGACTATCAAATGATATGAAGAAACTGGCACTCATGAGGACTGAAAAAGGTCAGGCTGGCCAAAGGAGACCTCAGATCTAGAGAATACGTTCAATAGAGTCACAAGTCTGCGAAACCGGTGACTAACTGCCCCTGAAATAGAAGCTGTGTCATGACCACCAGCCAGCGGAGATCATCTCACAAAAGAACTAACCAGTACCAGCAGGGGGTTAATAATAACAAGCGCCGCCGCATGTGTTAATCCATCAGCATACGTTCTACTGTGCAAGCAGCACTATTTAAACCATCCTAACCCGCTTCCTGCTGCTCGGCATTGAGTCTACTCCTTGAGAGCTCTACCTGGTGTTTATTCTGTACCTCGCATTCTTCTGGATTCTGGATTTCCCTTTTGTCTTTTGCCTTTGGACCTCACCTCTCATTTTTGATTGTTTGCCACTATTTGTACTTCCTTTGTACTTTCGAACCACCTTTCTCCTTTTGACCATGGACTTGCCTTATGTACTGGATTGTTCACCTGCTTCGTCACCTACCTACTCCTGCATCTGCACAGGATCTGTATACCTTTTCCTTGAGATTCCTGACAGCTGAGCTCAATGCAACTAGAAGTACAGATGTTTCAACATCAACTGTTCAGAGGAGGTTACGTGAAGCTGGCTCAAAGGTCCAGTTTCTGTGTTTTTTGGCCCAGGCAAGTCTCTTGCTCTTATTCTGCACTCTTAACAATGGTTTCTTTGCAGCAATTCTTCCTGATAGGCCAGCGTCATTCAACCTCCTCTGAACAGTTGATGTTGAAACATCTGTACTTCTAGTTGCTTTGAGTGTCCATTTTATTGAAAATGAAAAATTAACATTTTCAATGCAGTTTACTGAAGTAAGAAAAGTACACATATCATGTCTTTAAATATTAACTGGTTATAGACATGTTTCTACAGTTTAAAGCACAGATAATCATGAAAAACCTGGTTTCAAGGAGGTGCTCTCAAACTTTTGACTGGTACTGTACTTACAGTATATAATGGTACTTACAAATGTTATCAATGTTAACACAATGACAATTGATACTATTCTGAGAGAAAGCTGCACACACACTTACTGCAGCATATACTTAGAGTGTCATTCCCACCTCTGAGGAAACTCCCAGCATCTCTCACACAAAAATAAACACAATATCAGACAACTATACAAAACACTTTTAAGTCTTTACCCAGTCAACGCATATTACCTATATGCATACTCAGTGTAATTCATAAATAAGCTTGAGTATAAAGTCTTAAAAAAGAATTACAAAAATTCTGGTGATAATAGCTGGTAATAGCTCTTACAGATACTCTGAATGAGCCTCTCAATACTGTCTTAGTGATGAAGTCAGCAAGGTATGCTGCTGATTCTCGCAAAAAAGTACTCATTGAAACACGTTAAAGATGCTGGCAAGCCCAGTTAATTTTCCCTACAATACAGAAAATTTACCTTAGTCAAAAATGCAATTCATGTTTATCCATGATAAATAATCAAGACAGAATACAAAAATACAAAGCCATCTTAATAAGCCTGTGTACCACATTGGTATACGACTAATGGCTAGTATCTCATGTTAATGTTACACACCATGTAACAACAATAGAAAAGAGTCTAGTATCCATTTTGGTTTCCTCAGTTACCCATTTTCACATTTTTTCCACCCTGTTGGTATAATGATGATTAAAACAAGTTAAGGAGGACAAACCTTAATCTCTCCTTCCTACAAATATATAAAATATCACACTTCATGCTTACTCGCATGTGCTTTTCTTTTTCACATCCCTCCCTCCACTCCATCTTTCCCTTCCAGAAGCTCATCCCTCATTAAAGTGGGGTGTCACATGGCCACCTTGTAACAATAAGGCATTTGTCCTTTTTAAACAACTACAGATGTTTAAGATTGTTTTATTTTCTTCAGACCAATGTATCCTGTAAATAAACAAAACTCAAAACAAAAACACAAAAATTAAACGCCTTTCTTGCTGGAGTTCTGTCTACACTTTAAGAAGTCTCTTTTCTTTATCTTCCTTAAGGCAGGATTAATTCCTAGTCTCAAAAACCACAATGCCAGATAACACAGTACTTTGCTTTGGTTCACTTTGGTTCGGTTCATATGCTCCAATTTCTTTTCCAAAACACGTCATTCTCTCTGCCAGTCTTTCTCCAAGTAGACAGCCTTGCTCTGCTTTTCAAGATTTAAAAATCATCTGGGCCCGATTACTCCAGACAGATGAACTCAATTATTGTTCTGCCAGTATCCATTTTGGCTCTGATTTCTCCAGATTCATACTTGAGCCAAAATGGCTGTTTTCTACGGTAGCCTCCAAGGACAACTCAGTTGAATAGTCCGTTCAGGGATGTAGACTAACTCACAGGGGGGTCCCTACAACCCCATTCTAATGGACGGTTTGGCTGAAGAGGAGTTGCAGTTTCTTCAAATCACATCTTTTCTCTGCCTTAATCAGTATTACATACCTAAGGTATGGAGTTAATTGACTAAGACGTTTTTTCAGCAGATGCAGTAGGCCAAGTTTCTCAAAAGGGTTTATGAGAGAGTAAAAATGAACATTTCATATTTGTGGGTATACATTTGACTAAACTTTAGTTATTTATATAGTCTGTCAAGTTTCATTTAAATCAGTATAGTAGTTCACAAGATTTTGGAAAGATTTTTCAACTGCTTCCGACCATTTCGGCTAGCCTCAGGCTGGCATCTTGGGTTACATGAGCCCCAGAATGTTTGTGCAAATTTAATGGCTTGACTGTCCCAATATACCTGTCCAGTATACACTTCCACAGCTCCCACTTCCACATGGTCTCTGAACACCAGCAGTTTTAAAACAGACACAAAAACAAATCCTTACTTAAGGAACTGGAAACCTAAAATTTTAAAAATCCTTACAAATGCATTAGGCATCCTGTCACTGCCTGGAAGGCTAGTTTTGATTAATGCCATTTCACTAGACATATTACTGTTGGATTACAAAAGCATTTGAATATCAATTCCAGAAGCAGAAAAACAGATTTTCATGGAAGAAGCATAACCATGAAGTTTCTTCTGCCTAATGCATTGCCAAGATGTGCTAACTGATTTTGTTAACTTCATAATGCTGACGCTCACACAGCTGTTTTCTGTTTTTATTTTTTGACCGCATTTGTGACACGATGGTTACATGGACATGGCATGATTCTAAAAGTATTGAGCAAATCAAATTATGTATAATTATTTTAATCAGTCTTAAGATAATAGGATTTTAAGAGAGCTTATAGTCAATACTGGGTTTACTTGTTCATTGAAACCCCAGCTGTCAGGAGTTTCAAAAGATGGAAACAAAATCCATGTACTTAAAATCACAAAAGTCCAACTCAATGTGCAATGAGTGAAGGCAAAACAATCCTACCTACAAGGGTTAAAGAATAACCCTTGATAATAGAAAATGCAGGATCTACTGTTATAAATACATCAGTTTATGCACACAAACATTTTGGTTGAATACTAAAAGAGATTAACATTCTGACAACAAATGTAAATGGATAAGTGTACTTAATTTTTTGGTGTTTGGCATTAACTAGCCTGGTTGAGCAAATGACAGCCCTGGCCATAAGGGCAAGTCTGTAAAAAACATTTGTGAGGAATGATCCAGGGAGACGGCTTCATAGGAGAAGATAGGATGAAGTGAGGAGGGGAGCTGGAAAAGATGCAAAAAAGGTGCACAGTAGATGGGAATTTATATGTAAGTTGAGCAAAAGTGCAGTATTACTTTTTGACGTCCTCTTTAACTTCTGTTTAGCAACTCCATATGGAGAAGAGGTGGGCAGATTGGAGGCAAAACAAAAAGAGCAACTAAAGGGTTGAAATTCTACAAGGGATCCTTTTAATTAAAATGCGCTGCATCCTAGAATCTCAAATAACAATAACAGCAAAAACGTCCTACAGATACTTGTAGAACAAAAATGTGTTGTGCAAGCAGGCTATAATATGTTTGTGGAAGATTTATTTCACTTTTAAAAATAATTTCAGGTAATGGATCATATATTTAACATTGTCTGAATTCCTCCAATAGATTCTGTTGGAGCTGCTCAGAAGTGAGTTAGTTTACATTAACAAGATCCACATGGGTACAAGACATGGTTAAACTGGCATCAAGTTGTGAAGATAAGATTTTTTTATTCAACTGTATACTAACAAGCCTCCTCATAACAGTTAATCTTGTGTACATAGAAACATTTTTAGGTCTCTATTTCCTTCCAGATACAGGTAAGTAGTAGTGTATGAAAGTTATTCTGTATGTAGTTTTAATTAAATTTAATTAAAATGGCAAATAGATCAAAATAAAGTTATACGGTCATGTTGTAACATGTTCTTACTAAGCTTTATTTCTTCCAAACATGAAAACATAATAGGTTAAGAAATGAAGCTCCCACTTCAGCAAGAAATTACACAGAACACATCTGCAGTAGGTGAGACTGCATGAAGCTCTTTGAATGTTCACCACCTGTTTTCCATCAAGTTTAGAAGATTTAGTGTACCACTGCTGAGATATGAACAACATCAAAACTTTAAGAGAGCATGAGGCTAAAGGTTATTGCACACAATAACCTTTTTATAGACTTTTGGCAGTTGCTTAATGTCAAATTGCAGCAAGCCTTGAAATTATGCCAGCTGCCAGTTAATATCTACAGACATTCCCACCTCTTTATATTTTTGTTTAATTTACCCCTTCTGATGTTGGGTCACATGTGAATCAACTGTATTAGCAATGTAAGCCCAGTCAGTGAACCCTACTACAGCCTGCCTGTTTCATCAGGAATGCCATTCTCCTGCATATTACATTTATAATATCATTAGCATCTTACTCTACAATAAAACAAATCAACAGAAAGGAAGTTGACATGTTTCAGTTAGCACAATGATATTATTGAAAGCAGAATTTTATTGGCATTCACCTGATTAGATAATGACAATGTAAGGAATATTTTTGATGACACGGTATGATGTCTGTGTGTTTTTCTTACAAGTACAATTTTCTGATGACATGGGCATTAATATTAAATCACTACCGAACACATATTTTTGTTTTAGAATAAGCAACATCACTGCTTTTCTTTTTGTTTCTTTAATTTGTCCACCTGTTCTTTAACAACAAAGCACTTGACCCGATGAGGAAAGCCACAGCCTCCCCCAGAAGCCCAGTTATATGCGCGGGCCCGGCAGCAGCTCACAGCCCAGTTACCCCACAGCTTCAGGCTTTGATCCAACTTGAAGCACAGCTCATCAAGGAAGCATGTAGTGCTGCACTGAACCTAGAGGAAAGAGAGAAATGAACCATGGACCTCAGGCAGTGACTACAGTGAAAAATAGTGTTGAAACCTAATTATAAAATAGACCCAAAGAACTTTATACCAATAGATTCAAACATTGTAAAGCAAAAATCCCATGGTTGTTTCAGATACATTATCTTTTTTAAAAGGTTCAAATAACTACAAAGGTTTACGTTACATATAAAAAAACATAGACTTAGCACAGGTATGTCAAGTACCCACACTTTAAAATACAGATGTAATTTTGCTGAAAGTTTAACATGACTGTGGTATTTTTCATATAATGTTTTTTTTTCCAAATTCGTGCATCGTACATTAATTCATTCCAAACAATCAGCTGTCTTTAATTCAAAGTAGACTTAAAGACAAATTTCAAAGAAAATTTCTGCTGAAGGATTGTAATAAAACAACAGGTCAGACATAAGATTTTTGTTCCACTTAAAACGTGTTTTAGGTCATTAAAAATTGTAATGTGGATGTTAGAATCTGCATCTGATTTACATTTCAGGACTCTTTTTTAAATGTGAACTCAAGATACTGCTGTGAAAAACCATTAAATAACGATTTTAGAATTGACATTGTTATAACTAATACTGTATGATTTCTGTTCATTATTATTTAAATAAAAAATATTAAAATAATATACAAGAAGCATTTGATAAACATTCAGATTTCATTATTAGCCGTCAGCACCTTGAATTGTCAGTTTTATGTGGAACAGTAAGATTTAAAAAGACCAAAATCACACAAATGTGTTGTCTAGCAAATATTAAATGGATGATCTTTCCAAAAGACATTTTCCCTGATTGAAAGCTGTTTGCCATGTCCCTTCCAAATCAGTAGGTCTTGAGAATTGAAATGACAAATCTGACAATCTCCATCAGTTTTGCATCCGTTACCATGCTAAGCCTCCCAGAACGTCAAGCCCAATTAAAGCCAAGTTGTCCTTCTGCCCTTCTTAACTTCTCCTTCTGCTCATGCTAACTGCACTGGGACACAAGGCTATATACAGCATATACAGAACATTTTGTCGTTTGTAGTTCTTTATAAATCATGAATACTAATTGCATTGTTGATTATGTACTGTATAAAATCAATAAAACAAATAAATATTTATTTACATTTATTTCCACATCTTATACTGCAACAAAACAATGAATTTAAAGGCTTTTATTTCAAACACACCTTTCTTGGTCTCACGCAAAAAGCTTTCAGCTTACAGCGCAATTATATGACCATATCTGCAAAGAGCTCTGACTGTGCAAGACTGTCTCTGAAATAGGTTCCATAGATGAAGTTTTATTGTGCTTTGCCTGCTGTGAACACAAGTCAGTCTGATACTGGATCTCAAGGTTACTGAAAGCCAACATAGCCCCGATCAAACCCCGATTGAGCAGTGAGTGGAAACCCCATGTTTTAATGCTCCATATTAAGTCAGTGGCAAAGGGCCAAATGGTCTTTGATTTAAATAACAGATGCACTATCAGGCTATTATACCAGTGGTTAACAACTTTTAATGCCTTTTCTAAATGTCATCACATGTTCCTAATGATGAATAATGCACTGTCCATCAAACAGAACACTTACAGACTTACACTAGATTATGCAATATAGTATGTTATTTTTAAAGGAAGTGACGGTTTATGAATGAGAAGCATACTGTATCTTAGATACATATAGTGTAACTGGAATCAAGGTGACAGAAAGAGTGGTACTGTAGGTGAGAATAAGAATCATCAGCTGGATATGCACACAGAGAGTGAACTGAAGTACAGTAGTATAATTTTTTCGGAGAAATTAGGCTGAATGAATACAGGATTAGAAACAGATTTGGATGCCCTGGAAGGGGAAGATTGCAGATGTAGGGAAGTCAGAAAGCAGACGGTTGCAGTAATCCAGTCTAGAAAAAACTAGGGCCTGAACTGTGAGAGCTGTCTGTTAGGAAAAGATATATCGTGTTCGTGATATTTAGAAAAAGCAATTGGAACATGTCAGGGAAGCCATGATGAGAGTAGGAGATGAAGCAAATATAACTCCAATTTTTTCTGGCTGAGTTAGAAGGAGGGGAAACACAGAAGATAAATAGGGATGTACATGAAGTGAAGTAGAAATGTTAGATTTGGAAAGACTGAGAATGAGGTGAATCTGTAGCCAGAAGGAGCTGATATAGTACTTGTTAAGAAATGTAAATGTTATAGGAATAGAAGAAGAGGACTATCTGTGCATCAACAGAGTTGAAACAATACAATAAGATATGATAATGATAGATATAATAGAGAGTGTGTTGAAACACAGAGAGAGAAAAAAGAAGCCAAGATACTTTTGTGATTGAAGAAAGGGAAACTTTGGAAAGAGCACAAAGTGTATAGAGAGAGTCATACTATGAAACCTGAAATGACCAGAGGTAGAGGTACATCAACCTATGATCACATATAGACGGAAGGAGTAGAGCATGGTCTATGGTGTCACTGGCCAGTGGTCCAGAAGTATCAGGGTGGAGGAATTTGGCCAAAATGTGCTACTAAACACAAGAACCAACATTTGCAATGTTGGGAAATTTTAAAATCAATTGTTTCACTGAGACCAAAATCCGAATTGTCAAAAAATGTCAAGAAACCTGTGAATTATATTAATGTACTGTAAGTGTTGCAGAATAGAAAGCTACATAAAGTGATCCAGTCCAATAAATTATAGATCTTAATTTAATTAACAAATTCTTTAATTCTACGATTGCCTTTACTTCATACGTAAAGGCAATCCGGAAACTGTTAGAGCTTGTTTCTACTAGTGTGGATCAGAAATGACAGCAGTTTAAAAAGAAATAGAAGCTGGATACTGTTTTGGAAATATCGCTGTATGTACATTTCCCAAAAATTACCAGTGGCATATTATACAGAAATGGAAAAATATTATAAGGAATGAACCAAAAATAGGAAGGTTGAAAATTATAATGGACTAAGCAATGCATACAGTAAACATAACTGAGCTAAATGCTTTTGGCCAGGGGACCAGTGGCTCTGCAGGAATTTCCACAAGATGTTTCTTAATTTAAATATCTGTTTCCAAATTCTGATGTGGTGAGTCAATTACTCATGATAACATAATAAGAGAAACAACAAAGGAGATTAAAAAATATTTAGAGAAACTTCAGGACCAAATGAACCCCTGGATGATGACATTTACTGAAGCCATGTGCAGGATATTATAATGGGAAAGAAGGAAGCTAATTACGGTCTAAAAAGGAAAACTCAGGTGTTTATGTTAGCACATCATTTATATCTTGAAGGCAATGTGAGAAAGCAATACGAACAGCAAACTATACAGTTGAGTTTGATAATAATAATAATGATAATGTTTCTTTATTAACCCTATACAATTTCTTGCATTAGGAATTTGTCTTTTCGCATACCCCAGCTTTTCTCCATGAGACATAGACAAGGGGAGAGCTTGGGGTCAAAGCACAGGGTCAGCCATTGAACAACACCCCTGGAGCAGTTGGGGTTAAGGGCCTTGCTCAGGGGCCCAACAGAGGAGGAATCCTCTACCAGCTGCAGGATTTGAACCGGCAACCTTCCAGGCACAGGCGCAGATCCTTAGCCACAGAGCTACCGCTCCACCCAATTGTACATATTGAGTATATTGAGTTTATACACGTAGATATAAATCAAGAGATATGCTAAAATTGTGTAATCCGCCACTAAGTAAGACTTAGTAGGATGCTTTATTCAGTTTTAATCACCAAATCACAATAAATATAATACCGATGTCCACATAAGAGCAACTGGATACATTCTGGGGTTTACAGGAATGTTTGGCACAGACAGACTAAAAGAATCTTTCTAGTCTCGAATATAGATGGCTATAAATGGGCCAGATTCAAGTATTTGAAAGCTTCAAGCTGCGAACAGTTTGCTTTTGAAGGGGTGATCTCGAGAAGGCAGAATGTGCTGAGTGTGTACACAATGGCAGAATGCTCCGTGTGCAGATTAACTTATCGTATTTATCACTTTTCCTAGCATCACCAAGAAAACCAGCACAAAATGTCACAACCTGCTCAGTATTGTGACTTCAACCCTATAGAACAGAATTTGGCAAATTTGGAATAATCAAGAATAGAGTGTAGAGACCAGTTTCTCTAACTGACCTAGAAAGCCCACTGCAAAAGGAAGAATCTCTCTTTGGCCTATGAGAAGGTGATGAAAAGAGTAATTTTTAGAATTACTTCTGTTATTAACCAAAGAAACTACAAGGCTGGGCCTATACTGTCACGAACAGTTCTTTCCGGGCCCTATGCAGACGACATGATCCGGAAGGGAGTGAGGAAACACTAGGAAAAAGTCATGCAGGAGAGGGTATGGAGACAGGGGGCGTGTCCCAGGGGTGCAGGTGTCCAGGGAGAGTGAATCCGGGGAGAACAATCCATGAGAAAATCCAAACAGGTAATTCAAGACAGAAGGTAGAGTCCAAGGCCAGGGGATCCATCCAGGGAATAAAACCATGAACCGGGTCGGGACCGGCTGGGCGGGGAATCAGGAACAGAAGGTTAAAAACATAACCAAGCCAGATGCAGCAGGACCCCGGGCTCTCACGAAGCGGAATTCAATGAGGAACCAGGAGTGACGTCTGCGTCTGGCTTTTAAGGTGGAACTGAAACAGGTGCAGGTAATGGGCCAGAACAAGGAAGGGCTGGAGCGAACTTAAGAGGAGGAGTAGTTATCGTGAAATATACCTTATGAGATACATTCCAAATAAATGTTTTTGTTAGTTTGTTTTGTTTGTTTTTTATCCGAATACTTTTAGTAATATTGTGAAAACTTTCATATTAATGGACCTGCAGAAAACAAGTTTTGTTTGTCTCTCTGTTTGGTTCTGTTTGTATTCTTTTCTATTAGCGTAATGCATTCAGAACAGAAAAAAACTAATTTGCAGTAAATGTTTGGCTGTACTGTGAATTATTCATTAGCTGTACATTATCCGAAAGCTACTTATTCCTGGGGAGCTTTACAGCATTTTTACTCATTGAAGCACTGAGTGCAAGGTGGGGTGCCAGTCCATTATACAGTGCTTTGCAAAAGTATTCACCTCCCTTGGATTTTTTTGCATTTTATTGTGTTACAGCATTGAACCATGATGTATTTAACTGAGAACTTTTGCCGCTCATTAACACAAAGTACTCTATGATGTCAAAGCAAAAAAAAATCCAGACATTTTACTAAATTAATTAAAAATAAAAAAACAGAAAATAATTGATGCATAAGAATTCACCCCCTTGCTTTGACACACCTAAATTACCTCTAAAGTAACCAACTCTCTTCTCCAGTCACATAATTACTTGACTGGAGTCCACCTGTGTGCAGTTGAGGTGTTTCGCATGGTTTCAGAATAAATACACCTGAGTCTGGGAGCTTCCCCACTTAGTTAGTGCATTTCCAAGGAAACACTACACCATGAAGACCAAGGAACATTCCAAGCAGATCTGAGACAAGGTTCTTGAAAAATACCAGTTAGGGTAAGGATATAAGAAAATTTCCAAGGCATCGAATATACTTCAAAGCAAAATGAAGTCCATCATTAAAAAAGTGAGAAAATATGGAACAACTGTGAATCTGCCCAGAACTGACCATCCTCCAAAACTGAGTGTCCAGGTGAGAAGAGCCGTAGTAAGGGAGGCCACCAAGAATGGCAACTCTAAAGGAGTTATAGTCCTCCATGACAGAGATCTGTGATGAGACAACAATAGCATGCACACTTCATAAATCTGGCTTGTATGGAAGAGTGGCAAGAAGAAAGCCTTTGTTGAAAAAAACTCATATCACATCTCTGCTGGAGTTTGCCCAAAGGGATGTGAGAGACCCAACAATTTGGAGGAAGATTCTATGGTCTGATGAGACCAAAACTGAGACAAAAATTTGTTTGGCACAAACCTAACATAGCACATCTTTCACAAAAAGGGAGAAAATAGCCCCTTTGCGGGGCTTAAAAAAGGGAAGCCACAAATACAATAGCCAGAAGTCCAAGACGCTAAGCTAGGATCCAAAATCCAGAAAACGAGCAATGAGTCAAAAAAACTGTAGAGGGCAGTAGAACCAAGACAACAAACCCAATCTGAAAGGCGAGAGTGAAAACCAAGAAACGGGCGAAAGTCAGTAAACAATCCAAAACCAGAGAAGATGAATGACAACGCGCACTGCGGGAGCTCAGGGAGACAAACTACAATAGTGAGCAAGGAAGAGGGGAAAAAGAGGAACTAAAATAGTGATAGCAGAGAAAAGAGATAGGATAATTACTTACGGCGTGAGCGTTTGTGAAAGATGGTGAGTGGCGGTATGTGAGAATGAGTGGAATGTGTGCATGTGGGAATATGATGGGGTGGCTCCTGATGCCCCAGCAGATGGTTTGGGATGGGTGCGAAGAAAATTTCAGTCCAGGATATCAGCCTCTGGAACCCAGGTGCGCTCCTCAGGACCGTACTCCTCCCAGTCAATTACGAATTGCCAGGAGCCCCTGCGCCAATGAAGGTCCAAGATCTTGTACACAGTATAGGTAGGAGAGCCATCAATAAGACGGGGGGGAGGTGGACGTGGTTGTGGTCTTTGCAGGGGATCCCTATGGTAAGACTTTAGGAGGGAAACATGGAAGGTGGGATGAATTCTGAGGGAGGGAGGAAGGGAGAGACTATAAGAAACAGGTGAAATCCGGGAAAGTATTCTGAAAGGTCCAATGAAGCGAGGGCCTAGTTTACAGGAGGGTTGATGGAGAGGAATGTTCTTAATGGCGAGTTCGAGATCTAGGAAGTTGTCCTCCGCAACTGAATCAATAAGGGCAGAAAGAGACTCTTAAACGCTGTTCCAGGAAATGGATGCTGGACGAATGAGCCCAGACGTGTGGGAGGAGGTAAGAATGCAACTAACTTTAGTAAGTAGGTAGTGAGGAGCGAGGAGGACGAAGAGGACAGGAAGCTCTAAGATGGTTGGAAGCCCCGCAGTAAAGGCAATGGCCTTCAGAAATCCGGTGGTTCCTCTCTTCAGACGAAAGACTAGTAAGAGAGGTAGATGACCGGGGGGGGGGAACGGGAGGGGGAAAAGTTTAAGATCTGTGCTCCTGCAGTCTGATGTCAATTTCAGAGACTCAGGAAATAAAAACCTCCAGGTAAAGGAAGAAGGGGGGCAGGGTAGTGAGGTGATCTCTCAGCTCTTTGGAAGGACCACGATGGAACTGATGAATGAGAGCCTCCTGGTTCCAGGGAACTTGAGAAGCCAGAAAGCGGAACTCTGTGGCGTAATCCTGGAGGGAACAAGCTGTGAGACGACCTGATGGTGAGAATGAAACTAGCCAAAAATGGATTGCATGGTGGAGATAAAAAGGTTGATATTGGCGGAGGCAGGGGTATTCCGGGAGTTGAGGCTAGTTGCCCAAACCAAGGCTCGTCCAGAAAGGTGAGAGACCAAAACGACAATCCTTTCTCTGTAGGGAAACAATCCGGACGGAGGTGAAAGGACATTCCAACACTGGGTGATGAAACTCGCTCACTTGGCGGGGTCTCCATCAAACCTTTCCAGGGTAGGGAGGGGCAGAGGGCTAATGGCGGCAGCGAGGGGAGGGACTGGAATGGGAGCCACGGGGTGAGGCAGTGGAGACAAAATCCAGAAAACGAGCAATGAGCCAAAAAAAACTGTAGAGGGCAGTAGAACCAAGACAACAAACCCAATCCGAAAGGTGAGAGCAAAAACCAAGAAGCAGGCAAAAGTCAGTAAACAATCCAAAACCAGAGAAGATGAGAAAGACAACGCGCACTGCGGGAGCTCAGGGAGACAAACCACAATAGTGAGCAAGGAAGAGGGGAAAATAGGAATAAATAAAACTAAAATAGTGATAGCAGAGAAAAGAGATAGGATAATTACTTATAGCTTGAGCATTTGTGAAAGATGGTATGCATGGGTATGTGAGAGTGGGTGGAATGCGTGCGTGTGGGAATATGAGCATGTGTGGAATGTGTTACAACATCACACTGAGAACACCATCCCTACAGTGAAGCATTGTGGTGGCAGCATTATGCTTTGAGGATGCTTTTCTGTGGCAATGACTGGAAAACTCATAATGATAGAAGGAAACATGGATAGAACTAAATACAGAAAAATCCTGGAGGAAAATGTGCTGCAATCCACAAGAGCACTGGGTAGACAGGGACAGGGATTCATCTTCCAACAGGACAATGACTCAAAATATACAACAAAAGCCACACTGGAGTGGCTTAAAACCAAAAAGGTTAATATTATGGAGTGGCCCAGTCAAAGCCCAGACCTCAATCCAACTGAGCATCTGTGGAATGACTTAAAAAGTGCTGTTCACAAATGGTCCCCATTCAACTTGATAGAGCTTTGCCAAGAAGAATGGACAAAAATTCCACTGTCAAGATGTACAATACTGAGAGACACTTACCCAAAAAGACTCACAGCTGTAAATGCTGCCAAAGATGGTCCTACCAAGTATAAAATCTGGGAGGGGTAAATAGTTATGCATTCAATTAAGTTTTTGTTATTTGTTATTGTTATTTTAATTGTATTTAATTGTTATTTTTAATTAATGTATTAAAATTTCCAGATTTTAATTTCACTTTGACATTATAGAGTACTATGTGTTGATGAGTGGCACAAATGCTCAATTAAATACATCATGGTTCCATGCTGTAACACAATAAAATGTGAAAAGGGGGGTGAATACACTCATACTGTACATCCACACACAAACTTGGACATCACTTCACTTAGTCAACTTGTCTTTAGAAGGTCGGACGAAACTGGAATACCTGACAAAAACGCACTCAAAAGTGGGGAAACAATTCTTTATATTCCCATATAAGTGATAATCATCAATTAAACATCAATGATCGTGTTTGCATTCTGACATTGCTTACTTTTAAAATTCATCATTAACAGGCACTGAGAATAAGTATATCATCAGTCCAAGTGAATGAGTACAGGAGTGCAGTGCAAATCAAATGGGAATTTCTCAGGCAGTTGTGAGTTGGGTGTGTGCCAGAAATATCATGTTTTGAAATTTACCTACTTCTATTTGTCTATTACAAATATGTAAAAAGTGCTCTTTAAAAATATATGAAATACTGGTGTGGATCTAGAACTGGTCATTGGTTGTCATTTATTTTCAGGATTCTGTATTCTTTACTAATACAATTTTGTTGATGTGTGTTTTTCCTCTGTCTGGCTCTAAATGAGACTCTGTAAAGTAAGATTAATGGGTAACAAACATCTTAAGTCATAAGAGACCCACCCAAGTTTAATATAAAACAAACTCAGAGTCCAAACATAACATATTACTCTGTTTTATGAGCTCATAAAATAAACTTTATTTAGTTAGCTAGCAGTAGTTATCATGATACCTGTTCATTAATAATGTATTGTATATTACTTTCACATGAGATAACAGAAAACCAAGTAAGTATGCAGTGTAAAAGTAATAAGACTTAATTTTGTACCACATTTAGTACTCTATTTTGTTATTAACTTTTACAAGGAAATAGTATCCCTTTCATCATGTCAATGGTAAAACTATATAACAGCAATTTAAGAACTTTTGTTTCTGTAACATTTCCAAATCTAGAAAAGTAATCCCAGCTAGTTTTTGCTTGGTCCTCTCTATGGAAAATAAAGACGGCTTTTAACTACAGTGACGCTGACACTGTGCCATGTTGTAAATTAAATGTATATTATTTTTTAGTCATATTGGTCACTGGTGCATTCGTGTGTGAATGGGTGTATGTAAGTGATAGATGTGTTAACTATCATAAAGTGCTACCTGTTATAATGAGAGAGCCCTTAAGGAAACCACTCATTTGTATTATTTGTGTTGCACACGGTAATGGTTATTGGCATTTTTTCCCTGAATGATGTATAGTACCCACAATTAACTTCAAAAGACTACATGTGATAAACTTTGAAATTCAGTCTCTTTCATTTACAAAATATTTTTGTAGTAATAAAAACTAAAAGAAGCACAGTTATCTATACAATTGTAATGTTTTACAGTATATTTATTTGGTAAAGTTTTTACTTTTAGAAAAATATGCACAGCAAGCATGGGTTATCGATTTGTGTGCTAGTGTTAAGTAAAATGCATCACAATTAATGTTAAAATAAATTAAAATATAGACAAAAACATATACAGCAGTGCTATAAGGCCTGCTCCTTTCTGTTTGCTTATGTCTTCACTAACATCTGCTGATTTGGTCTGAATGGATGGCATTAACTGGAAAGGAGCCTTTCTCTTTTAATTAAGAATTGAATTCGCTCATATATTAATTGTAATAACTGATATATGATGTTTTTCTGAATCCTAGATCCTATTAAACCTGTGTTGAATCACAAAATTAAGTAAAGGTAGTATAAACATGTCTTTGGAAAAAAATGAGGGGTTGTATGAAAGCTCATATTTATTGTAAAGTTTCATTTGTATGTCTTGACACATGCAGCTTTGTTGTTATTTTTAAAACATGTAATGAACTTTTACCCATCAAATATTATATGGATTTTAAACAACTAAAATTAACAAAAACTCTTTTAAACAGCTTTTAATACTATATTTTGTACATTGCAAAACTGGAAACATCAAAAGTAGAGCAAGCCTATGTCACTGTCACGATCGCTAACCTCTCCTCTTAAGGGCACTCCAGCCCTTCCCTCCCATTGTCTGCACCTGTTCCCTATTCCCGCTCCCCCTTAAAAGCCAGACGCGGACCTCACTCCTGGTTCCTCATTGATTTCCGCATCGTGAGAGCCCGGGGTCCTGCTGCGTCTGGCTCCGTTATGGTTTTAACTTTCTGTTCCTGATCCCCTGCCCCGCCTGTCCCGACCCAGCTCATGGTTTTAACCCTTGGATGGATCTTCTGGCCCTGGACTCTACTTTCCCATTTGGATTCCCTGTTTGGACTTTGGCTCACTTTTTGGTGACTTTTGGACTCACTTCCCCAGGACACCAGCTCACCTCGGACACGCCCCCCTGTATCCTGACCATTTCCTGCATGACTTTCTCCCTCGTGTATCTTTACTAATCCGGATCGCGTCGTCTGCATAGGGCCCGGAAGGAACTGCTACGTGACAGTCACAGAGTGACAGCAGTTGAAGAATGGCAAAGGCTTGGGTACTATGATTAACTGAGTTTTGCATCGAGTTGCCAGTTGTTTTTTTTGTCAGGGTGGGCACATTTGTCTTTCTCCTTTGTTTCTGTTTCCTTCCTCTCATCAAAGCCTTCAAGCACAAATAGTTGGGCAGGTGCCAATCATTAAAGATGAAGGACACACTGTTAACTCAGCCATCACTCAATTTCCACACGGAGGTGTGGTGTGATGATGTGTGGTGGTGCAGAGCCAGTGGAGAGCTGGGGTAGAGGAGGGCTCAAAGGAAATAAGGTGGGACAGAGCTCTATGAAACCTGACAATCTGCATACTGACAATTCTCAGACAGCCATGATCGTTTACGCTGAGCTTCCTCATGTAATCACCTGGACATACCTTCCTCTAACTGAGAGAATAGCAAATACCCACAGAGTGGGATTGGCTGGCCAAAAATTACATAAAAATATATTAATGTTTTAAAGTGTGTCCAAGAACTATTAGAAATGAACCATGTTTCCATTCACAATAAAAGACAGCCCAAAAAATGTTATAGAAATAATTCTAAAGCTTCATGATAAGCAGATTTTATATTTCACGTAGAAAATTAATCTCATTCATCAATGAACGTCACAGCCATCTCATACTTAGTCGAAATCAGGAGTGACAACAGTCTCCTTAATGTTTTTGCAATATGCAACAAATGGGAGCCTGTGTTATTAACAATTCTGTTCTTTTTAAAGGACGTTTTAACAGAGTTTTAGTACTGTAACAATGCAACCAAAACTCTTCAGAGTTTTATTGTTTTTGCTTTTGAGTAATTATTTTAAACATTTTCTAGTCAGATTTCTTGAGTCATTTATAAGGACAGTTACAAAGAAACTTCTCGAAAGTTTGTTCCACACTCCCACAACACTTTGGGTAAAGCCGTGCCATTTCATTTCATTTAAAAGCTAGAATGCATTTCCACTAGTTTCCACTTGTGTCCTCTGATTCACATTTCACTGTTCATGGGAACTAGTAATAGGTTTATTCCATGCTAAAAAAAGAGAAGAAAACACAACATTTCAGCTGTGGAGCCTTCTTCAGGTGTGAGATAGACAGGGCAGTAAGCAAAGGTAATGTAGCAGGAGAACAAAAGCTGGGAGAGAGGAGGAGCGGGAGATGGGAGCAGGGGACAGACAGAGTGGCCAATCAGGTAGTGTGAAGTCAGGATAGGTGAAGAGAGGTGTGAAATGAAACCTACAATGAATAGAGAGAATTAGAAGAAAATTAGTCTGTTGTTGAGAGAAGGGGAAAGGTGTGATCCTAGCTGCAGGATAATTTTAGTTTCTGTAGTCTTTCTGATGTAGGAGTTAGGAAAACCATCTTTGAGAACACAGACGGTGAGATTAGTGTGATCACGGCCATCAGAGGTGAAATGAGACACAATAGGCTTGGAGAAATCTTTAATCTTTACAGCCCTAACATGTTCTCTGAAGCGGTCTCCGAGTCTCCTTCCTTTTTCCCCAGTGTAGATGGCTGGGCATTTACTGCATTTAAGGCTGAAATGTTATGTTTTCTTTCTCCTCTTTTCACCATGGAATAAACCTATTACTTGTTCCTATGCAGACTATGCATGCTGACGCAGCTACCCACTTGAACCACTTTCACTGTTCATTCTGTATAATAAATGAACAGTGTTGACATTGACAGCTCGTTTTTCCCCTTCAATGGTTTGGTATAGTCTGAAGTATCTGAAGTTGACAAACACTTTGAAATGAGTGATTCAGCTACTTATTGATCAGTTTTAATTAATTAGATCTAACACAAAGCTACAAAAAAAAGTTAATTGAAATTTCAAGGAAAAGTCTTGAAATAAGACCTTATTTGATGATATAAGATACAGATTGAGATTACATATACTGTACCTGTATACTGAACCATTTATCTTAATGATTTGGAACTTGAAAAGCAGCACATTCTCGACAGTAACATAATCCTTCATGCATGAAAATGGAAACCAAAACCTGATTACTGTATATTCATAATCTGTTTAAGAATAATACAATTAGTTTAGTTGTAGTACTCAGTAAAGTTTCATATCACTAATATAATTTTCATATTTTATATCCAGAAGTTCTGCAGGACACTGTATTTTTCCAGGGATTTGGCAGTTTGTTTAACATGACTGACTAACTGAAGAGAGACAGCTAAATGTTTTAGACCACTTTCTTCTTTTCTATGAACAGCAATAAATTAAAATACTTGTTCCTCTCAGCTGGTTTTTAAAAGAGGTCTTGCACTATTCAGTGATGCACCATACACAGCATAATTTAAAAATCAAATTACTAAAGACTAAAATACAAACTTAAAGCTTGTTATCTTTTCTAACGTCTATATACTGTACAGTATACTATATACTGTATACAGTTCAATGAGAATGTAAATCATAAATCATAATCGTAAAGGCCAGGTAAAGAGTAAAACATGCATAGTTTTTGGTAAGCAGGATGCTCCTTGTCGAAAAAAAAGGGTTTTGGGATGGATGAAAGTAGCTTTCCTACGTCTATGATTCTGAATTTCAGAAATGCACATCACACACTGGCATAAGCCCATTGCAAGAATCTCAGGGTTGTCAGTTCAAATCTAGGTTAATTGATGTTAGCAGAAACTCTAAGGTGGGAGATCTGTTTCTTTTCTGCTGATGATATACATTTTTTTAAAACGAATAAAGATACATTTGAAGACATATTGTTTATTTTGTTTGGAAGTTTGAGAACTGTTTTTATCAGTACACTATATACTGTACCGGTTGCACTTTTCCATGTGCAGGGCCAATATGAACATGGCAATGACAGCACTGATGTTTCTGGCTTTTCTTATGTATTGTACGGACTGTTTACAGAACAGACAAATGATACTGTATATGAACATTTATCAGTCTTCAAAACATAGCACGCCCATTTATGTATATCATAATGGATCCATTAATGCCATATCCAACACATGGTTGTGTTTAGCACACACTGTTTCAGTTAAAAGTAAACATCCGTACAGCACTTGTAAATTAATGTGATTCAGTTTAATTTATGAACTGTTCGTTACATCAGTTGCACTTTTCAGAGTTTGACCGTGTCAAGTCTATTTCCAAGCTTCAGTTAGTCGTTGAACTAATTATACAAAATCCAGACTTCACTACAAACTGTTAAAGTTGTCTATGTATCTAGATCCTGGAGCATAAAAACAGCGCTAAATGAGGAAAGTTGTAAATGATAAAAAGTGCAAATGAGGAAAGGTTTCTCAATTGCCGATGTAGAATTCCACACACTAGACAGTTCAATAACATTTAATCCTATCAGATCTCTGTTTTTTCCTCCCTTTTAATATACCAGGCAGAATTTGTAATTAGATTGACATTCTGTGCAGGATGTACTCCTCATTGCTCCCTGTGCCTGGCAGGTTGGGTTGCAGTTCACTGTGATCTTCAGTCTTTTTTTCCATATTTAACACAAATCTTAGATTTCTGCATGCTCAATTACACAATCAGACTGAAAATGGCCTACCTATTGGCAAAGCCTGTTACCTGTCCCATCCACGCTGCCCAAGTGGACAGTACTTATTTTCATAAAAAAATCCAAATTTAACCAAACTCAGATTTAAGATTTACTTGAAAAGAATATTTCAAGGTTAAATTGTATTTAGAAATCTACAGTATGTACAGTATGTTTCTAAAATATAATGGAAAATACTTATTAAATTGTTTATTTAAAAATTTCTGAAAAAAAACACAAGACATTGGAATTATTTTTATGTCCACCCAATTAAGGAGTAACAAATATTTTAAGAAGGCTTTCCAGCAATATCAGAACAAAGACCTGCGGAGACCTTTTCTAGCTCAACAAGCCCAGCAGAGGCTCATAGAAACTTAAGAACAGGCCATTCAACTCATCTAGCCCATCTCTCAGTGAAGTCACTGCACAGCATTACAGCAGATACCCAGCACGTCACAAAAGTTATCATTTTCAAAATGATGTGATATAGACCCTCCAACCAACACCCCCAAGCAGCATCTTGCTAGTTGAATGTAACCGCTTGGGTAATGACATGGTCCTCCAAACTAGCTATTGTTCAGCCATAGAGATCATCTTGTTATCCTGTTATTATCATTACTATGCAATTACCTCCACTAGTAGAACTAATGAGTAGCTCCTTGGCACTCTTCTTTTGAGGGTTACAATGTCCTATTTCTGCTAACCTAGGAGCTCTTTCATCATTGTTAGTGCAAAAACCTCAAGGACAGAGACAAGAGCACTGACTTCCAACCTCACTCTTTTCTACATAAAACTTAGGCCCAGAAATTGATATTGTAACACAACGGGGGCTCAAGCGGGCGCCCTTGCCGCATCAGGTCGGCCCCACACTGTCCGGGGCTCGAACCCAGGACTTCCGCGTCTCTCTGCAGCGACCTAGCCCCGTGAGCTAAAGAGAGATCTCACTACAGCCCAGTAGCTGTAGTCCTGCTATCACAGGGAAGGGCGGTGACGTCACCTGCTCTGGTACGCCGGCTCTTACACAGTACCTGTCGGCCATAAGCGTTACAATATATACAGTATGTTAGGGGCCCATACTCTATACTTATACAGGGGGCAAAATATTTTACTGCAAAGGATAAGGAAGAGAGGTTATACTGGTGTCCCAGTTTAAAAATGAATTTCCATACTCAAAATGCTACCCAAAAAGTTGTATATTTTGCTTACAAGATTGATATTGTGTTTTTGATTGCAGTGTGACAAATTGCAGTGTGAAATCCCTGTGTATTTCAAAATAAAGTTAAAAATATTCCTGCTCCTTCAGCTGAGGACCCTGAAGCTTTCTGTGCTTTCTGTTTTGTTGCTCTAAGACACTGGAATGAGTCTCCAGCCCATATTAGATCTTGCAAGTCAATCAGCACTTTCAAATCCTATCTTCACTTTTCACGTTTAACAGGAACAGCTGTTGAAGCACAGTTCTGCCTGAATTTAAGTGCTTGACAGCCTTGTTATATCTGTCTCTGGGCCATATCATGTGTAGGAACTTCTAGACATCACTATTCTGCTCATTTAGTTGGTTACTGAAACACTTGGAGAATGTGCTGGGGATAGACATATTTTAATATGGGGAAACCACAGCTTCCCCACATATCTGGAGTCAACATACAGTAACAGACAATTGGTGGTGTCATTGTGCAACAGCCTTTGTCCACTAAAACAGCCACTGAGATATTCCCTCTTGTATACAGTATGTTTTATACCTTTTCTGTCTTTGAGGACTTGAGGAGTTGCCAGAAGCCTGTTTTCCAAATACAGAATATCCAGGAATTCTGACAGGCCTTCAAAGCAACCAAAGTAAACCAAAAAGGCTCAAGGACTGTCTTTGTACTTCACCTTGCCAGTGCTGACCCCACATTACTCATTGCCTGGAAACACAGTGAGGGCAAGGGGTGGGCTTTGGACCTCTTTCACCTCGTATCACTTTGATGTATACTGTATGGTGACTTTTATAGTACTGCAGCTTGACCTTTAAACTACCTCAGCTATGGAAACAATATAACAAGATGCTAAACATATTTTCCAGGAACCAGAATCTCTTGGTAAGTACTTCAACATGTAATGTCATAGCAAAAACTGCACTTCAAAGTCTCATCCGGCACGTACTTGACCATTTTGAAAAGTTTTAAACAAAGATAAAGAGAAATATGTCAAATTTAAAATTATTTCATATTTCTGTTTGCTAGAAACAACTTCTAACACTTTTGAGAGAATTGCACTTACTAGATAATGCACAGTGTTTCGACTGGTTTTAAAATATTTTACACATCAGTGAACTGAGTTACATGTCCGAATATCTACAAATGCCTCAAAAATTAATCCAATATTCAGTCATACTAAAATTTGGGTACAACATTTATTTTACAATATAAGACAATTAGCTGGAGTGTCACAGAAGAATCATACAAATATGCCAAATAGACTAATGATTAGAACATTTAAATGACTAGCATTTCAAAATGCTGTTTCTGAATTGTTTTGGTCTTTATTTCAAAGTTTACTTTATTTTATTTCAGATCATCACAAGTTGTAGCTTCTTCAAAAGAAAAATGTAGTTTTAGAAAAACAGCAAAATAGTGGATTTTGTAAAGTAATGAATTGCATCTTATCCCTTAAGTGGCTCTTTGTAGCTCTTTGGTCAAAGAGTGCTACATTCTGAAAACACAGATCTAAACACATGCAAAACATTGAACCAAAAATCCAGAATACATATTATATTAATTTTATATTTATATATACAGTGTATATTGCATCAAAGACAAATTGAATAGCTGGATCTTCATTAAGTGATGCCATATTGTACAACTGGACTTTCACATTAGTAATCTTTTTATTGTTTTTATTAAGATGTGCATCATAACTGGAAAAACAGCAAAAGTAACCAAGAGTGGCAGAGAGATGATCAGGCATGAGCATCATGAAAACCTTTAAAGCTGCATATTGCAGCTCTTTGTCAAGTTGATTTGTTGACATGCTGTAATGAAAATGTGACTGCAATTTGATTTTTAAAACTGATCTGATAAATTTCTGTATCAAGTAATGCTTGTTAAACACAAGAAAACAGAAAGGCACAACTCCTTATTTTTTAGTTCAGGTGGGTAGCTGCGTCAGCATGCGTAGTCTGCAAAGGAACAAGTAATAGGTTTATTCAATGCTGAAAAGAGAGGAAAGAAAACACAACATTTCGGCTGTGAAGCCTTCTTCACCTTCTCTTTTCAGCATGGAATAAACCTATTACTTGTTCCTTATTTTTTAGTCTGTTATTAGGCAATCTTATGAATGTAATTTGTGTAAACATTTTGAACTTTCAATATACAGTATTAACAAATGTTCCCATAACTCAAAATACAGGCTACTGAGGTTGCCAAACAATTAATTAGCTGACACTAATACCACAGTTCTTTTGCATGAATGAAACCCTGGAAGTTGCTTCAAAACAGTGAAAATAAACAATGTTAACTTTTAATTAGCAAACACTGACAAAATTGAGAATATTTTATCCACACTTGAAAGTGTGTTATCCAATGGCATTTTCATTCCTCAGAGGAATTCATTTGATCATACAGACAACTGCCTTTTGTGTCTTACAAAGCCTCTAAAAATGCAAACTGGTGTGCAGCTGGTAACAGAACATATTTGAAATTATCTAAACTATGAGACTGTTACATGCTGTCAGTGTCATAGTATTCCAGAAGATGATAATATAACCACAATTACATTACTGGCAATGATTTTAAGAAGTACAGCTCATTTTCTGATTATCTCTTTCAATATTCTGGCATGGCAACAAATAGAACAAAAAAAAAGAAAAAAAGTCTTGCATCAGACAGGCAAACATACAATGCTAAAAGTATAATACAAGATGGAAAAACACATTAATATCAGACCAGCAGCATCACCTTAGTAAATAGCTTGGTATTTAGCAAAGTTGCAAAACTTCCTGCATATATCAAATAAGATTGTAAACAATTAGAGATTAAACCTCAACAAAATGAACATTCAGTAGTAAACATCCACATTGTTTTCTATTTCCTGATGGTTCTCCATACAAGGAGGCAAACTAAGCAGCTAAAATATTTACAGGTTCCTTAATTAACCAAAGTATTCAGTACTCAGTGCTAGTGCAGATATCGAATCAGATGAAAAGATGAATATTGCTTTGTCATTGGATACTCTTGAATATATTTTATTCATAATGTCTTTTTTGTAAATACCAGTTCATCTTTAATATCCTTGAAACATCCATTCATCTAGTACAGACAGTGCTACAATATAGTTGATCAATGAATGTACAGTACTGTATGTACAGTAAATGTAGTCCCCTCCCCACTACCTATTCATTTATCCCCCACTATACAGTATATTTATTTATGTATTATGTACAGTTGTTGTGATTTCATGTATTTTATATGATTGTATGTGACTTTTATGTTTTGCTTGTGTGTTGTGTACTTTTATGGGAAAAGCCAAAGACAAAATTCCACAGTAGTGGACAACAAAGTTGCTATCTAAAGAGAGCATAGCAATGCAAAATCTAAACATGCAGTCTGACCTTATCCATTACTTTTTGTTAGTCTAGCTTACCCTAACTTTTTTATCTATATAATGCCCCTAGAGACAAAAAACATACAGAACATTTTTTTAAAAGTTTAATAAGAACTCCTGCATATTTCACCATGGATACATTTTATTGTTCATTTTATTATATTATCTCACTAACTTCTGGCAAACTTCTGGTCTGATACTATCCAAATTTTTAATGTAGTTATTGCAGGTGCAGGAAGTTTTATGCACTGTGAATCTTGTCATCTTCACTATTACAAAGAGTACAATTCTAATTACATCCTGCCATGCTTATGAAAACAGATGAGTCAACTGTAAGGGAAAGGGGCGTTTGACTATTTACATGTATAAACAAAGGCAATTCTTTTTTTGATTGAAAATACGTTTTATTACATGCTAAACAACACATGTGTTTCAAATTAAAATCCAGTATCACTTTCCTTGTGAGACTACATGGACATGTTTCCATAGCAGGCTATTGAGTATTGGGAAGCTGATACTCAATTTAAAGCAATGTATTGTGGTAAAGACTTTTGTAGCTTTGGATGAGTATATTTCTGTAAGTGAAGGGAGCGGTGTCTGGTGCTGCTCAGGTTGATATAAAACAGTAAAAATTGTAAAAAAAATAGTACCATGTCTTTTTAAGAATACCAGTGTAAAGGGTATCCAATTCCATTATCAGATAAGACAACATTGTTGGCCATACAGTATACAATTTCTTGTATTAGGAATTTGTCTTTTCGCATGCCCCAACTTACTCTCCATAAGACACACAGACAGGGAGAGAAGCTTGGGGTCAGAGTGCAGGGTCAGCCATTTATAAGGCAACCCTGGAGCAGTTGAGGTTAAGGGCCTTGCTCAGGGGCCCAATAAAGTAGGATTCCTCTGCCGGCTGTGGGATACGAACCAGCAACCTTCTAGCCACCAGCACAGATCTTTAGCCACAGAGCCATCACACTGCCCAAGGAGAGGTATCTACGAATTTCATCTGTGATTAGATATCTCAAAACAGTCCAAAAATGTCTCCAGTTCTGTAAAAAGGGAATTTCTCAAAATAAATTAAATAAAATGAGAAATTAAAACTTAGTTCATTCAACAATAGGGCATTTAGTAAGTGGCAAAAAAGTTTCCTGGGGAGTCAGAATGACTTTGAGCACTTGCACAAAGAAGTGGAAGGCTGTATTCTCTTTGTACTCTACTATTACCACAAGACAGTGCCACAAGGTACATATTACTCAGCCAAAATAAAGACAAGAACTAAAATATAAAGATGCATCTTGTGCCACAGTCACTGAGACGGAGTATGACAATCACAGTGCACACAAACTTGGTCTTGTTGCTTTTGTGGCTGGTAGTAGATCATTTTGGGCTTTCTGTACGACCCAATTACTCAATATTTCTCAGCTGGGTGCACCCCTAGGAGGACCACTATCAAAAGGTCCATGGGCAGTAAAATATGCAGTTCAGATATTGCCTTGAATTTAGTTTCATTTGATTTAAATGTTCACAGACTCTATTACCCTGAGGCTGATGTATGACTCTGTTTGAAACCCTACATGTGATTCACATGGAACATGAATTCAGGTTTAAAGGAACCCCTGTTTTCTGAGTGGATCCACACAGGGCAACCAAAGAGACCGATAACTAGCTGCCATAATGCTTTTACAGATTTCTGTGCTGCCTGATCTCATATGAAAGTGGTCCAAGCCTCCATCTGGACAAATCAATCATACTAAAATGTGCTAAAATCTAAAAACTATGAATCAGAGATGGATGACACTCTTTGCTAGATGTTTATCACTAAACACAATTTAGTCTTATAGTCTTTACAATTTTTAGTAAAATAACATTTGAGCTCTTTTGTAAGACTGGTATAAAGAACTAATCATTCTCCTCATAGCTCCAAGCTTTTCATTGTCCAAATATACTAGTAAATGTTTATCAGTAAACATAATTTAGTCTTATAGTCTTTAAGATTGTCAGTAAAAGAATACTTAAGTTCTTTTGTAGCATCAATTCTGTATACCAGTGCTTCAAAAGAACTTAAATGTTCTTTTACTGAAAATCTTAAAGATTATAAGACTGAATCGTGTTTACTGATAAACATCTACTAGCACATTTGGACAATGAAAAGCTTGGAGCTATGAATCAGAGATGGATGGCATTCTTAACCTGTTTGAACCCTGTCTAGCATTGCAGAGTCTAAAATATACCTGATATACTTCATAATTATTATGTTTTAAAGAGGAACTACAGACCTAATTTCTCAGACTGGTTATTAAATCCTGGTAACAAAATACATTAATTGATGGTATCATAAAATTTTCCAAATCCGGAATGAAGCGCAAAAGTGTGAACTTTGTAAAAGTACTAGATAGTCACCATGTTGTTGAAAACCCTTGGTCTTGCCACGGGCGAGAGTGAGAGTTTGCACAAATTGCGACATGTAGTGGCCCTGCCTGCTCACTAGTCACTGTGATGGCTAATGTATGGTACAAGCAAATAAGCACGGGTTTTGCCAGCACACCTTTCACCGCAGAAATGTTCAAATGTGATCTGCATGAAGAGTTAACAAATAAATTGTCTTTGTCAGTAAAACCATCTCGTAGTCTATTTCTGTTGGATTAAATGTTGTTATTTAAATGTAATATGGCCGCTTCGTGTCACCTGACATTTTATTGGCTCATTCTAAATTGCAGAATAAGGTGCTGCGCATACCTGGAAATTTAATCGGTTTTGTGATGAAAATTTAACGTTACTATGTACACTTTACTTTCACTGTGGTTTGAAATGCACTCATCTAGTATTGTCAGGCCAAGACAGGAATTGAAAAGACTGTGGCAACAGATAGCTGATATATTGCTGCCGTCACATCATCCAGGTGGATGCTGCACATTGGTGGTGGTGGAAGGAAGTCCTCATTACCTGTAAAGATGATTGAGTGGAGTGTCCTGAAATGCACTATAAACAGTAAAGTGCAAGGAATTTTATTATTATTATTATTATTGTTATTGTTATTAACAGAGACTAAAATAAGTAATAGAAAGTTCTTTCAGTACTACAACAGAAACAGAACTGGCAATAATTAAGCAAAATATACTTAGGATGAAAGTGCAAAGGAAATGGTACTGTCAAATTAAATGAGTACTTCACTCAAGTATTCACCAAAGAAGAGGCTAAGAACATGACTCTGGCAGCAGAAGGACCTCTATGGTTTCAGAGAACTATAATTCTCTAAAATTTTATTAATAATCCAATATATCTACAAAAGTATATGAGAAAACATAATTCCTAATAGCCCTAATTATACCAACAATAATTGGCTTCCTCCATCAACATTATTTCTTCAGAACATAATTAAACATTTTCTAAACTGATCATTTATTTCTTTCCTCATTTTTTCCAAATAATTTATTTTAATCTGTTGTAATGTTGTAATTGTATGTCATTTGTAACTTCAAAAATACAATGAATGCTTACTGTAATAAAAGTAATAAAGTATTGTGAATAAGGAATGAAACAAATAATCACAGATTGTGATTACAATTTAGATACTGAAACATACAGTATGTGATGCAGTTTAATGTACTCCATGTGAAAGGTTTGTTCCCCTTTCTGCTACAGCATCTGTTAAAATAATTTAGGTATTTCTATATTTTAACAACTTTTTACAAATACTTTAATTCAAGTGTTTATAATTATACCCAATTCAAGAATTCTGACTAAAGAAATAACAGAAAACATGCACAAAAATTGGACTTTCATGTTTAAACATTTAATTCAATAAGAAAAAGCGAGGCTGCTTAGCCCCAGGTCATGAAAATAGAACCACTCTGGAATTTTAATGAGGCAATTTAGCATAAAATGCCAAATTTGGTTTAACAAAAACTGGGGTTATTTGGAACAGAAATAATATAAGATAGAAGAATGCAGTCTAATCATTCATAAGAAGTGTCAGAAATTCAGTCCAAAACAAGAAAATGAAGGAAGTGACCTAAAAAATCTTTCAACACCGAAATAATAGAGGTCTGTTTGAGGCAGTGACATTGAGATTTACCATGTATAGTTTTGTAAAGCAAAACAACCAAAAGTATTCATTGAATCTTCAAAAAAATCCATTTGAATTATAGTCGCATAAACACATCATCGTATCATACTACTGTTAATTAATTTATTATAATAAAATAGATTTTTATTTTTAGTTTGTGCACAAGCCAGGAGGCAATACTGACTTTGCTGAAAAATGTATATTTTTATTTGGTAGGTTTTAAAATGAAGCACTGATTTTTTTTTCTTTTTCAGTTCTACATTAAATAAAGGTATTTAGTTTTTTTTGTGAACAAAGTTTTACTTTTGTTTTCTCAAAATTAAAAATAACCATTCACTACCATGCACAATTATGGCAGGTGAGGTTTCTACCAAAAACTCTCAGGAATACAGTCAGACAGGTTCAGTGGAAACACTGTGCACAAGGCTTTGGCATTGTTGTCAGAACTCTAAGCCTCCACTGTCTTCTCCCTACTGGTGCCTAGAAAGGCGAAATAAGAAATTATGTTTAAGAACTGTAAGAGCAGGTTCAGACAGCATGGCAGTCTCTTGTCTGTACCACATTCTCCAGAAAGCTGTGGGGAATTGGGGAATGAGCTGGTGTCCTTACTGACCTGAACAGCTGCTAGAAGACAGCTGGTCAGGTGACAGTTTAAATAGAAGGAAATTAAAGCTTTCAGGGTTAGTTTGATCTGCTGCCTGGAAGCAATACAATCTACCCTTCCAAATCTTATCTTCATAATTTTCCTGTAACTTTGAGGATGTGGAGTTATTCTCATGATGAATATTTATCCTGTTGCATGTCCGAGTTGCTGACATACTGAAGTTTGCTAGCTTTTTGAAGAGACTCTTTAATGTTACCAGAGAAACTGATAAACATTGAACATAAATGGAAATCATGAGCTTATTAACATCTTTAAACAAGGCTGGAAAAAGCCTCCTTGGAAGTTATAATTGTTCAGAAAAATTGTGTTGGAAATAAAATTATCTGAACTCCGGGGAATCACATTCTGGTGCCAAATGACTTTCTCTCACATGGAAGGGGTTTGGATTCAGTGAATTGTGAGATTAGCAACATTTCTGGTAGAGCAAGGTTGAATTAGACTTCTGTACCCTACAGTCTGGGGCATCAATACTAACCAAAAAAAAACATTTTTTTCATAATATATAAGGTTATAAAAGGTTTTTGTGTATGGAAGCCCTCAGCATCTAATAATTCTTGAATTTCAATTTGCTTTTCTTTTGTCTTGTTTTTTCACTACCGCTTGCCATGAAAAAATTATTATGCAGATTCACTGATTTATTTTTCTTTACCTACCCACTCCTAAAAATGACTCGAATTGCTTCTTTCTAGATCTTTAACATGAAAATCACAGTTAGTTTCAGCTTTCCTTTGTGTACTGTATATTTTTTTACTTCTCTGTTTTGCATCTTTCCATTGGGAGAAAGGACCATGGTTTGTGCCCTTTGGATTTTATCCAAGAGGGTCAGGGTCTAGACACAAGCTCCCACATACTTCCTTGTAAAGGAAATGTGTGCCTTTGTTTTTCTGATCATGTAAATTTGAAAGAATGAAAGAAGTGCAGGGAAAGTGCCAGCAGGCAGCTGAAGTACATTACCCCATTTTCAGGCCCCAAACAATTTCTGTTTCGAGGCATTGGTACACAGAAAGTCCTAACAGGTCTTACTTTCATCAAATCATTCATTTTAATTGCACTGGTGACAAGGTTCTTTTGGTACTTTGTGGTATTGTTAATGCCTTTAGCTTACTAACTATACCCTTGAAGAGTATCATTGAAACTGCCAGCACTGAATGCCACAATGTCTGTCACAAACGTCACAAACACAGACGTTCGCTTATACCATAATATTGTGCACTTTTAATTTGCATGAGTTAACATACTTATTCCTTTACTCTCCTAAGGGCTTTACCCTCTCTATGTCTCTGTTTATGTTCAGCATAGGTAAAAGTGGTAGCTGTGATAGTTTTGGGCAGTCAGTGTTCTTGGACTGTAATGAAGAAATACGCTTCTTATTTAAACCCTTGCCATCATTCCTTACAATGCATATGCAACACATTGCTTAGTGGCTACTTAACTGCAAAAATCTATTTTTTGTATATTATTTTCACATGAACAACAGTACAGTATATACAGAGTAAGCCAAGGCCACCCTTGCCAAACTTTCTTTCTATTGTGTTCATTTTTATTCAGCTCATAAAGTTACGTTTTTCTGAGCCATTATTGCAAAACATCTTACTGGCTTCCTATCAATATGTGTAATGGGAAAAACACTTTTTAAAATTCTGATTTATTCTCTACCAATCTCAATTTCATTATCTTAATGTTGAACATAATCTCCTGTCTTCCAAAATTATTTGGATTATTGACAGAACAAGCAATTTTAATCAAACTTATGTTCATCCTAGTTCTGCTAAAATGCAAGAATTGGCAACACATCACAAGTCAATATTGTTACTTTATGTACCATAATTATTGTGCTAAATACATATAGAAAACACTTCAAAGCTGCAAAGTACCTTTCAAAGAAAAAGGGATTATCAAAATGTATCAATGTTTTGGATAACTTAATTCGAAGAGATATGCTAAATTGGAATTAGGATTTAGATTCAGGTTCTCTTATTAGTTAGAATGAACAATTTCCCCTCCATTAAACTAATGCTTCCTCTCGTTAATTTTTGTTAAAACAATGATTATTCCACTTGAAAGGTTAGAAGCTGACAGCTCAGCTGGGATAATTGACTAAGTTTGTTAAAATACACCTCACCTCTAGAAAACTGAATAATCACGCGCAATGTTTGTTGCTCTTCTCTCTATCTACAAATATGTTAACTTAACACTTTTTACAGTTCCAGTTTTTTTATGTTAGCCTATTCCTATGGTCTCATTATTAAATATTATTTACTATTATTATTACGTTATCTTAATATATTTTAATGCAGTGATTTCCAAGGTAGGTTTCCTCATAGACTTTTCTGTATAACATTAGAAAGGTTATGTTAACAAGAGGAGGCCATTGTGCCTTGTTTAGTAGCATATTTGTTACTCATTTGGTAGTTTGGCAACTAATTGAGAGGAGGTTCTCAACCAGCCATTTGCTAAAACAAATCAGATTTTTTATTTCAACACTGCTGGTCAGCTTGTTCCATACTCTCACAGTGGTTTGTGTAAAGCAGTCTCTTTTTTCTGTTTTAAATAAACTTTCGTATAGTTTCCACTTCTGTCCCCTTGTTCACTGTTAATACTGAAGAAGTCCATAATGTTGACTTTGTCAATGCCATTGAGAATTTTGATTACAATCTGTTACGCATTCCACCCGCTCTAACAAACGCCTTCACATTCCCACGCACACCCACTTAAAACAGAAGCCCACGCCACAACTAATCTTCACCTGTCACTCCCATCACTACTGTAACCCTCCTCTTTTCCCTTATCATTGCTCACTAATTCGGATTCTCTTCAGAGCTTCCTAGTGCGTGTACCCATTTTCTTTCGGTTTGAACTTCTCGTTGCTTCCTGGACTCTTGCCTGTTTCTGACCTCGTCTCTGCCTTTGCGATTTGGATTTGTCATTTCGATTGGACTGCCCAAACCTGGTTTTTTCCTTTCGCCTGCCCATCGGCTTTTTGAGTAAAAGGAGTTGCGCTATTTGTAGCTTTTTCTGTAAAGACTTCCTGTAGCAGCGTGGGGATATCACCTACTTGAGCACTGCACAGGGTATTTATTTTTTAGCATAACGATTGCTAACAGTAACTGTGTAATAACATTTTCCCTTTTTCTGTGTTTCTATATATGTCCAGTAGCATTCGAGTTCAATTGCAATAGAATCTGGAAAATAAAACCAAACTGGGATTCTGTTGAATCCCATTTGTTTGATTCTGTTCCATCATTGGGGATGTAAGTACTATAATATAAAGGAGTAATGCTTCAAGGCATCTCCCTCCTGTCTCTTAAGAGCATGAGAGTGGTCCACTAGAAACACTAGATGAATAAAGTACATGAGTTGTATGAATTGTCAGCACTAAAGAGCATCCCCTCTCTGGTTATCCTGCCACTGTGTTTTAATTGTGGAAGAAACAAGGATATTTTCATTATTTTGTTTCAAATATAATTTATTGCAAATATAACCCCCCCAGCTACTTATCTTTATCTTGGAAAACTGGGACACATGGTGGCTATGAAGTTGAAAATCCACTTATTGCATGAAAATCACAGAGAAGATTATTTGATATTATCAACAAGAGGTGTCTAAATCTTTTTTCATTTTAAATATTTGTTTTCATTGTAGATGTTCTCCATTTAGAAATTCTCCATCAAGTCCAAGTGCCTGTGTCCTCGAATTTAAAATTGTATAGAAACCTGTCTTCTGTATATTTCTTTTAGGAACAGCATCTTGCAACTCTTTACAAAGAAAGTTACTGTAAATGTTTTGGGAACCCAGAATTGCTCAGTCAGTACAGGCTGAACCCTGTACTCCAGATGCTTAAGCATGGGGTTTATTATTATATCATATGAGACTAAGAATGGAAACTGGATCATTTAGAATATGGTATATAATATTTGTAGTTGTTGGGTACAACAATGTAGGATTATCCTGAAGAATGCAATTTAAAATCAAACAGAAAGACTGCAAAAAAAAAACTGTAATTACTCTCTTTGATCTACAGGATTGGCTGTTCATTTCAACAAACCAAGTGCACTGTAAGTACTGGCACCAGACTTCTCAGAATACTTTCATACAGCATTTTAAGTTTTTGTAATTAGCTTTAAAATAAAACAAATTAATATATAAATCAAACCATTCAGGTTAATCATGTCTGGCACCGATGTATCAGTAATAAATAGAAAACATATGTAGATATCTGGCTCTGGTCTGGGGTCATTGACCTGGTCTCCTGACCTGGCTTTACAGAATTTTAGAACGGACACCTGCTGTTGTACGTGACACCACAGAAATAGTTGGAAGGCAGGACAACATCATCAAGAATAACCACTGGGCACAAAAAAAAGAATTCTTTAGGTCTCAAGGCAAAAAAAGAACTGGGATTTATAAAACTGCACGCAAGTTCCAATTAATTCAAGTGAATGGACTGTGTACACAAATCATCAAAACACACAAAACTTAACGGGAAAAGGAATTTATCATAGACTTATAACAACGCAGCTGCAACTGAGCTCAGTTCACCCTGGATTGTGCAAGGTGTACACTAAAGGACTTTTTAACACAACTGAAATCAGATTTGAATCATATCTATAGACAGATGAACTTTATGGACTATGTCAATTTTAAGGAAAGGATTGTTTTTGTCCTAAAAATGTTTTAAGTATGTATGTAAAACAATAAGGACTTGTGAAAGAGTTGTAAATATGTTGTAAATGTGTTGTTAAACAATGCAATTTCATAAGGTGACAAGGTTACAATGTGCAAACATATCCAATACTCTGCGATTGCTGCAGTATGGCATAGTCATATTGACAGTAAATATCACCTGAAAAGTGCTAAAGTAAAATTTAGTTTTTAAAAGAAACTGTATTTGAAATCTGTTTTTGAGAATACAAATTTGGCCCTAAAATACACATATAAATAAATATGTGAACTGGATGGCCAAGGAAATATCGCAAGTCCGGATTTGAGTGCAAAGAAATAAAAGTATGTTGAATGTGTATGAGATTGTTATGAAAATTTTCAATACATCTGATTAAAATCAATGAATGAAAACAATGTAAAACTGTTAAGAATTAATGGGGGAAATGATAAAACCGCATTTAATGCTATTCCTAAGAATGTAGAAAATATATGGAAAGTTAATAAGATTTGACAATTCCACACAAAGATGAAGGGATGGTTCTCAATATTGCAAGATATAACTAACACAGAGTATGAAATTGCGTACGACAGTTAATTACTAAAACTCATTGTGGTGTACGCAGTTGAGACAAGATGTTTGTAAATGATGTCACTGTTAGAGGACCTCCTGAATTATGAAGATTGTCAACCACACTGGTGTCTTGTGGAACAGAGACACCCAGATATACAGGACTCTGCTATAATCAGCAACCCCACACTGTCGGGTAACAATATTTCAAGAAATGAAAAAACTCCACATTCAATCCCATGGGGAAAAGTTAATGATAAAGACATTACTGTGCCTGCCAGAGTGAAAGAGGCTTAGGAAATACAGTATGTCTACAGTATGAATATTCACACGATACCTGAAGAAAACAGAGGTGGAGGAGGTGAGACTGATGGTGGAACTAATTCAATAAGAAGCAGAAATGCTGGCAGCTTTTCACAGTGGTAAAGATTATGGATGTTGGACATAATACAATTGACATCCGCAATAACATCAAAATGTATCTAAGCATCTACATTTATCTATGATCTTATTGATAACATATTTGTGATGGAAATGTCAAAATTACTTTATGTCAAGATAGCTAAAACTGTGACTATTCCACATATATTACTTAGTTGTTCCAGTTGTACAGTTTTAAAAATTGTTCAAATGAACAAGAGGGGGGACTGTAGATATCTAGCTCTGGCCTGGGGTCATTGACCTGGTTTCCTGACCTGGCTTTAGAGAATTTTAGAACAGACACCTTGTACGTTGTACGTGACACCACAGAAATAGCTAAAAGATGGGACGATATCTTCAAGAATAGCCAGTGTAAGTAGAAGTAGAAGGTGGACTATTAAACCCACATTAATTAATAACACAGCTGGACTCAGACTATAAAAATCTCTACAAAACTGTTGCAATTCGGGGCACTGTGTGAAATACACCTTGTGTGTGTCTCCTTCAGTGTTGTCTGGAAATGGAAAATCATTACAATTAAACTCATCTCAAACCTTCACTGGACTGCACTGTGACTCCTTGCATCCCTATAAACACTGAACATAGATGACTGGTAGAACAGAATCCCAGAGTCAGGTTCAATGAACAGCAACAGACCCAGCAGCAATGTCAGGCCAGATTAAGTCAGAGTTAGCACACATCATGACTCACTGCTATCACACTGCAATGATTTACAATTTAAATTAAAAAGAGGCCTATTGTACTCTTGATAGATGGAATAAAATCAAATGATCAGTCATTTTGTATTCCAAACACATATGGAACTTATTGAACACCTCCTCGGTATTATTATGTGGGAGACTTTGAGGCAATATAAACTAAACATTAAAATATAGACAACACCAGAAATATATAAATGAGATCTCATGGTTATATTCAAAGTTGAATTGCTCACTTTTTATATTAGGTTTCTTATAATTTGGAGGCACAGTTTAAAGATTATTGTGTTCCCAAGACTTCTGTGTATTATAGGTCTTCTTAAATTATCTTGATGACAGTAGCTTCTCACTTTGATAGAATGGAAATATCCTTCAGGTTTTACAATGTAATTAGTAGGGTGCCACAGGGATCTGCACTAGGAGCAATGATCTAGTTTCTGGTATAGCAAGTAAACTAATAAAGGTCACAGGCAATACTTAAACAGGAGGATTAGCAAACACTGCAAAAGTAGAGAAGGAACTTCAAAAAGTTAAAAATCCAAGAGTAAACATGGCAGTTTATATTTTATCTAGAAGTGCAAAGTATTACAGTATTTGAAGGTAGCAAAACGAACTGGTTTGGTACACCTGGGGGTAGGGTGCCACAACCATGACTTTTTTATATTGGTTTTAGGAAAAGAGACACAGAACACTGTAACATAAAAAACACAGTTCTATATTATTTATACAGTGTGCAATATTCCAAAAACCACAAAACAATACCCTAGCTTCTAGCTAAGCTTCTTCTTCAGAAGTCCCCTCTATTCTATGAATAACAAGGCACCTAGGCTGCTTGAAGACTCTCAAATCCAAAAACTCATATTTCAAAAGCCTCACTCTAAAATCACATCTATAGGCTAGCCAGTCATTTGCTTCCTTGCTCCTTTCTCTCTCTGGCGCAGCTCATAACAGCGGCTGTTCTATTCTCAGACACCAGAGGTTGACGGCAAACTGGAAGTCTCTGCTTAATGGAATTATAACAAAGTTATAATAGAATCCAGGATGGTGTTTGAACCCTAATCTCATACACTTCCACTCACCTGTATATATAAGCCTTGCACCCAAGAATTCTTGTAGTGCCTCTCTCTCATCTCTACAGCACTCTGTGTCACTCATTCAACATTGCTGAGACCTTACCTCTGTGTTTATTCAGGAAAACAAAGTTCATGCCTTTGTAAGCTCAATGCTTCAATCAGAAGACAGCAGCTCTGTGTCCACCTTTTTCCTTGTTTTTTTCACAAATATCAAAGCAACTGTGGATACTGCCCTTGCTGTAGCTTCTCCTCCCCTTCTCTTTCTCTTCCTACTCTCCCCAACTCCATTCTCCTCCCTCCCCTCATTTCTCTACACTTCTTGTTGAATGGTGAACCTACCACACCAATAGCCCAAGCCCATATGTGTTGTTGTGTCTCTCCCCTCTAGCCAATCCTTTTCTTAATGATCACTGCAGGAACCCCTGGTTGCTGTCGCCAGCCCAACAAAGTGATAATGAGCTCACAGAGCCAGTTTACACTTGATTTGTGCCTCTTCGCTCACCCCCACACTGTCCCTGGTGCTTGTGCCAAGACAGCTTGAATCCCACTCTTATTTCTCCCCTTTAACTGCTGTCCAACTGGTTGGTACTGGTCTTATCCTTTTCCCCTCCCAAGCTTCCAGGTGTGTACTTTGCTAATTTTTCTCTTTGTTTGGTGGATTCAACTCAAAATATGTGCCGTTCTGTTCCATGTTCTGCTTCAGGCTACTCTTCCAGGCCAGCAGCTCTTCTGAGCAACAGCATCTTCCACTGCAACCACAGAATTCCAACCTCACGCTAGCTAGTACATGCTAACAGGTAACCCACCTCCTACTTTCCGTCAAGCTACTCTTCTTCAACGGCTCACCACTTCCACATCATCTACTTCCACACATATAGCTCCAAGTCAGCATGGCATCCTGTTCAAACACATAGCTGGAAATTGGAAAACCAAGAAAATAACATCCTGCTCACTTGCACACATCTGCAAGTGTTTCCTGTTTCATGTGTTCGCCAACTCGCATTCTGGCACAAGCTTATTGAGCTTATGCATCCAAACCCCCTTGCTCATACAAGAGAAAGCCCATGTCTTATTCATTCTGTCGTTTCTTATACAAACGTATTTGGCTAAAAATCTACATTGTTCCAGTGAAACCACAGTCGAACGGACTCACTCTTAGCTCAGTCTCAAACCCTGCATCAGTGTTTTTGGGGAATCTTTTGGAAGTCTGGTCTGGGTATCCTTGTCCTTACAGTGAGGCTGCCAAATTCCCTTAGCCAGGAGAGATACACCAAATGTACAGTATATGTTGTCTCATATTAGGTTGTAACCAAACTACTGAAATAGAATTATAACAAAGTTATAATAGACATAATATGTTATAATAAGTATTATAAGTTATAATAGAAATTCAGAAGGAAGTGTGTATCCTAAACTCACACACTTTTTCTCACCTACATATGTAAGTCTCACACCCAGGACTTATCAGATTACTGATTATCACAGTGATTTGAGCTCTGCAAGTTCAGACATGGCAGGAACTCAATCCTGACCACACCCATCCCTCAGGCCACCTTGCTCTTCTTAAACAGAGAAAACTACAGGGCGTTTGTTTCAAGTACTCAATGGCCTAGACAAACTTAACCAAGTGGAAGTGGAATTTGAACAGTGAAACATGAATCAGAGGATACTGAATGGTCTCCTCTTTCTGTAATCTTTCTTGTATTGTTAAGTGTTTGCTGCTGAAGACTCATGAGTACGGTATGGCTCTTGTAATTGTTGCCAACCGCAAACACAATGATCTTCATTCAGTTCAAATGTCTTTAAAGACTGAAACATTTATTTATATCATGGTTTCAGACACATTTTGCTCATCCAATTGCTTTGCCTAGAAGAATATTTATTTCCTTTGCCTAAAGGACTTTTCTACCACATTGTATTTTAGTCTAACTGATGTGAAAAGCATAATACTTTCTCCTGTAATTTGCATTTGTGTTTTTTTTCAAGATCATTAAGTTGTTTTCTTTGGATGTACATTCACTGGAAGATATTCAGAACATAATTTAGTAGCCTAAACACTGTGGTCACTTTCAGCAAATATTTTTTGAATAAAGTATAAGGTTTCTCTTCCAAAAGGCAACATTTCCTTACCAAACTAAATATTCTATTATTCCAATATAACAAACTGATTTTGATTTTCCTTTGAATAAAATGGACAGTGATGCCTCCATAACATACTGTACTGGTGTCTTATGTTTTTGTTATTGTGCTGTTTTCCAATTTTCTAATAACATTTGAATCTGTTACTGAACTACCATTAGTTTTAATGTCATAATTGTTTATTAGTCATTTTAGTAGTCATTTTATCCTTTATTTCAGTTAAATGTGCTTTTTTTTTAAAACTCTTTCTTTCATTTAACATAATTGTGTACAGCACCTTAAGATGTAGGGCATGAAATAATGCTTTGTTAAATAAAATGGAAATGATTGTTTGAATTACCACAAGAAAAGACAATAGCGGTCTGCCAAATGACAAAAATAAAGTGAATGATTTTATTATTCTGAGAAGTAGTATCTTTGAACTATTTTCAAACTGAGTTTTAGGTCAGGCCTGGACTGCTTCAGAACCACTGTTTCTTGTTTTGACACAGAAGATTACTGCCGTGTGGGTAAGATGCGTTAGAGCCCAAGTGCAAAGGGACCGGAGAGAGAGAAAATAAATCAGGTGTGGCGCATTGCTCCTGGAGTAGTCAGCTGTTTGCTTCCCTGGTGACTGGAGAGAGGCTGAAATGGCAAGGTGACAGCCCCTACTTAGACTGCTCATCCCAGCCCGCCCAAAGGAATCTGGGACCCTCGGTTCCGGGATGGGACCGGCTACTGAGCCCCCAGCAGGAAGAGGCTGCACAGGTCTGGGAGGCAGTCCTCCAGGTAGCCAGGGGTGCAAGCCGACAAACCCACAGATCCAAGCCGCACGCCCTTAACGGGGGGGGTCTCCTCAGAGACCAGGCCAGACACGCACCCGTAGAAGCAGGGGTGAGGGTTTAAATAGAGAAGTCCAGTAGTAAATAGAGACTGGATAATTAGCGAATGAATGCAGATCATCCGAAAAGGATCTGAATTATGCAGCAAGCCCTGGAAAACCGTGAGCCCTCGTGAGAATGTGACGATTTCCCAGGGCAACCGCTAGGTGAGCCAAACAGGACATGAACGGAGAATTACTCAAGTGTAAAAATGATACGGTAGCCCTGGAGGGACCTTAATTTAGTTTTTTGGGTGCATGTCACGGTCAGCAATTACAGTCTAATATACAGGTGAAACCACAGCCAGCCCTTGGCTGCCTTTACATATCATATCACCAGTGCGAAACTTTAGGTATCAAGGTCCAAATAAACCAGCAAACAGAAAACAAAGGCATGACTACACATGAAGACATACAGAACTTTGACTTGATAAGCTTAATTTGTCTGTTTTAATGCTACTAATAAGAATAATTAATAAATATCTTAATTTGTTCCTTAATTTTGGCACTAGCTAGTGATCGGATTATGTAGAAAGTAACATTTTTTACATCATGTGTATTCTCATTGGTTGCCACTAATTTGCAGAAAATGTTATGATTATTTGCTCATATTCCTGAAATTAATGTACATTTCTGCAGTTGAAAGTAATATGTATTGTCCCTAAGCATGTCAGTAGACAATATGGCCATTCAACAACTTTGTCAGATAAAAGGAGATATGACAAAATCAATTGGTAGTGTGGGAGAGTTGCCCTGTGTGTGAGCAATAAATTGTCTCACAGTCCCTACAATACCATTTGCCAGATGAAGACTACAACATATTTTAGTTCCTGACTCACCTGCAAGCCTCAGCCTGAGGTCTCTGATGGCTCTCTGCAGTGACTATACTAGTGTTGTTCTGGCTTCACTAAACTGAGCAGTTGCGGGCAGTGGGCTGTTGTGGGTAGTTCCCATTTCTTGGCTCCGACTGACCTTGTCACTGCATTGGACCTTTGACCTTCCTCTTTGCCACAGGAAGGATGTCCTTCCCTTGGCCATACAGTAGAGCACAGCTCTCAGCAGCTGATCTTGAGGCATTTGCTCCACATGTCTGAACAAAACTTGGCATTCTAGAATTTTGTTTGGATCATAGATTGGTTCCAAGTGACACCAAGTGTTTTTCTAGGACAGCAAATGATGAAGCTATGCAGTTACTGCCTGTGCTTTGAAAACATAATCCAGCTGTCGTAGCTATACAGGAAGATACTGAAGATACATAGTGATATCAAATAGTTTTGTGTTCAGGGTTAGTATCCATGTAATCCAGAACCTGAGGTAAATCTACCAATTAACTGCTCAGGGCTCATTGTTGAACTGGCTGGAGCCAGAGGCCGAGTGTAACAATCTTACCCTTTTCCAGAGCCCCCCACCCCCCTCAGTCTGAGGCCTGGTTTCCAAGGGCATAACACATTCTTAATGTGAAGAAAGTGGAAAGTCTATACCTTCCTACACACTTATTAAGTTTTCATGTGTTGCAGAAAAAGGAAAAATAAAATTAAAAAAATAATTAAGCCGATTAATTAGATCTCTCAATGTGTGATAATGTTATGGAAGATGAATCTTAAATTCACACTCATTCTTCATAGATTTTCATTATCAGAAAGATAACCTTTGGGTTATGGTCTTTTTTCTCAGAGGTAAAATAATTAGTCAGAATTTAAGTTTAGAAACAGGCAAATCAGCATCTTATTTTTTAACATTTGTTTCCTGACAGCATCTTATGATGGTTTAGTCATTTTGGTTGCATGACTGTTTATAATCTCTAAAATATGCCGGCACTCAATGTGAACCAGTAATATTTTATTACACAGAAAGCTATGCTCATGTTTTTCACTTTTATTTAACAGCAAGTGTTGGCACTGAGTAGTGAACTTGGCCTGAAAATTTAAGCATTAAACCATATTTTGTATAGCCTTGAGCATTATATCAAGACATTACCTTTTTATTCCATCTTTTTAATATTTTAACAAGATTACATGATATGATGCAATGTCTTAATCATTGGGGTTAAGCAGAGTCCAATGTCTTTACTGGCATCAGTGACCATATATTCCTTATAAATTCTACAGCACACTTCAGAGACCCAGACTTACAAATGGTACTTTGTGTGAAGGACCTCTCTTCTATATGATATAACAGTTAGCATTCAGTTAGTCTTTAGGACAGAGTGCTCCACCCACCCTGTCTGTATCTATGTGAATTTCTTGGTATGACCTATCCTAGGAATTCAAAATAGACTTACAGTATGTTAATGCTCTAGGAATATTTGACACTAACTTAGAAAATCCTGTTAGCATAGTGAAAGAATTCTGCTGTTCTTTTTTTGAGTGTCGCCTTTAATGTCATTCTCTGTTCTTCACAATGTCCATGTTCAAAACATATATTAAAAGCATCGTGTTCTCTATGTAGGTCAATGGCCAGTGAAGGAACCTTACTGAGCATTTTGGAGCTACCGCTTTACATCCCCTGCAAACAGAAACAATTCATATGTTTGCACTTAGAAAACTATTAAAATCTAGCCCTGGAATATAACACTGTTCAAAAGCAATATGATATATGGAAACAGACTTTCAGTATGAGACGCTTTTAGATTTTAAGATTATAGCAAGAGAAAAGCTGAAGGCTCATCCTTGGAAATTTTTGTTCTGCTGTAACTTCAGTTTACAGTACTACAGTTCATGCACATGCCTCCAAAAGCAACCGAACTGTTTAGCTAGCACAAACGCCTAGTATTTTGGTAAAACTTCAAAAGTGAAATGTTAAGAAAATTGAGCATTATATATATGTCTGCTCTGAAGTTGCTCATATTACTCAGGGTTTTTAAAACATCATCAATTATTATTTTATATTTTCCAGGGACAGGAAAAGAACAGATCATGACATAGGCTGGCTGACAGAGTGAACAAAGGATTTACTGTCCTAAACATTTGCTGTAATACATTGGCCAGGACACCCCAGTTCTCAAGGGTAGGTAGGGAGGTGCTGAAATGATGTGTGACAGACCTTAGTGCTTTCCCAAACACCTGGAAGACAAATGGGCCTCCGATTACCATACTGAAACATGGACTCCAGCCATTCAGTTGTCAGCCAGGATGTTGTTTGATGAGCCAGGAAAGCTATATGACCAGAGTGCATACTGTAAATAACTTCAGTTGCATAAATAAAACTGTACTCCTGAATGAAATGTCTTGGGTTTTTGGTGCTCAACTTTATTGTTTTGTTTTTGCTTTGTGGGGGGAGAACAAATTAACACAATGGAAAAAACAAATAAAACAACAAACCCATTTCCTTATATTTCATTCATGATGCACTCCCCAGATGACAACCCCTCCCTTTCCAAAAGAAAACTTGCTCCCTCTCCGACAGCAGAAGAATAGTAATATTTAAGGGGCTGGGTCAACAAGACTTCATCTGCCAGAGCACCGCAGCCTCTGACAGTCCCCCTACTTGGTCCCATGGACCCACACAGTGGAGAACTCCACAGAAACGACATCAAGCCAAACCGTCATCACTATAAAGTAAATGGCCCATGACACCAGAGAAGAGTGTGGAAGCTGCCAGCTCTTAGCAACCATTTTCTCAGAAGCAGTAATGCCAGCCAGCAATATCCACTTCTGCTGTGAATACAATACGTCTAGAGATGTTTTGCCATTTAACAAAATATGCACTAGAGAACAAATGGCTGGATTAAAGAGATCTGCCCCAAACTATGTCCATATCCAAACATTCCAACATTATGTAAATAAAGAAGCCCTTACTCCCCAAGGACACAGATCACGCTTTGCAGTGTCAGTGAGACCCATTTTGAAATGTTTCTGAGTCATCAAATAAGTTCTGTGAATACAGTCAAAGTGAATAAACTGATGGTCGGACGTTTTGGAGGAAAATTAGTTACAAATTTTATTTTATAGAACATTACAAAACTTATAAATCTTTCTGAAAACCATTCCAAGGTGTGTCTTCATTTAAAAAAGGTATATCCTTATTTCAGATAGTACTGGTTGCCAGTGGTTTAAATTAGGTTCTTAATAGGTACTGTACTGTTGGTATAAAATTAATGACCTGTCCGTGTTGTTCTGTCCCTTACATTCAATATGTTTTGCTCTGTGAAACAGGTAACCATTGCTGAAAAAGACAAAAAGGAAAGATGTACTTTGTAAGTTATAGCATGATTTAAAATGTACAAAGGTAGTTGTCTTTCCTGATGACATCTGCCAAAGTGTAAAAGAGCAGACAGAACTATAAACAGCAAACATTTTAGCTCGGGAACCAGGTACCCTCTCCTTGGTGGCTGGAAGTGGTTGATAGCTGTAACTTTGCTGACTTGGGAGAACAGAACCCTATTGTCCTGGGTGTACACCCAAATTCTGAAGCCTTGGCCATTGAACCTTAAGCCACATTGATTGTAAGCCCAGAATGTTAAATTCAGCTCATCATATTCCTTGTATGTTCAAGGTGATCCTTCTATGTAGTGCTATATATGACAAAATTGTCAGAATAAGCCACAGCCATGCCAATCCAGGGTAAGAAGCCTTGTTCTTCGTTAAGACTTGTAAAACGAAGGTGGTCTGGCTCCTGAACTATTTTTTTTTCCTACTTCTGGCTGCATTGTAAGTGTATTTTTGTTGTGGACTGGCTGAACCTAACATCTGCCAGGTACTGGGTCCCAGGTAACTATTCAGAAGGACTTATAATGCCCTGTTGTTATCAGATAAGAAATAATGTGATCTAAATCTTAAGGACCAGAATGTAATTTACATTCAACAGAAATTCCTTGGTTAACTAATTCTTATAATATGTACAGAAAGACAAAAGAAAAAGTTCAAAAGGTTTTCTTCTTCTTCTTTCTTGCTGTCACCATGAAAGAGAAGCATCAGTATTTAACCAAACTGTAACCAGATACAATACAAAAGACAAAAGATAAAGTTTACAAAAACGATAATCCACCAAAGGATTTGAGAGGTGCGATGTCTGAGATTTGAATTGGCACCTTTTTGATAATGAAGCATATTAGTTTCCTTCATATTGAAAGGGACTTAAGATAATGCACCAATAAATGACATGTATAAATAAAATGAACTGTTTTCAGTATTTCAAGCTGCAAAACTGTACAATATCAATTTAAATGTCTCCTAAAGGTATATAACTGCCACTTGGGATAATGGGTAATTTAATGCTTTTCAAAATATACTGATTTCTTATCAGATCCCTGCTGAAGCTTAATTCAGGCTTCATGTCTGCATGAATTGCTATATGTTGCCCAACTCTTCCAGCAGTAGAACACATCACATAATCTTTCAACAATTCAATATCCCCTTAGTTTAAATATTATTTTCTTGTGGTAAAATAATCTTTGAAGTATGAGAACAAGATTTCATACAATGATAATTCAGGCCCTACACTCTTTAGTAATGGTTTAAATCTAATGGACTTTCACTTTTTTTGTCAGCCATACAGTTCTACGATGTTTTGATTAAATTAAATAGGAATCAGTTCACACCAGTTTTTTTTTATGTTTTTTTGGCCTTGTTTTTGTATCACAAGCAATATACAGTAGCTTTGTTCTCAAACATTGAAAATAATACTCAGTTGCTATTGACTTTTATCTTAAATTATAATGCAACTTTCTTTGTTGACATTGTTATTATTGAGTATAATTGTCTATAATTCTAAGAGGTTTGTAGTACTATTTATTACAAAAACATCTATCCAATGTTTTATTTTGTGTATGTGTTGTTTTTTCTTTGTCAGAAGAAAAGCCCAGCACTTCATATTTCATTCATACATCAACTCAAAATATGCTAGCACTCCTTCAATAAAAAGGCATAAAATAAAACCAGCTACTCTTTCTGGATAAGCTACTATCAACGATGCATTCTAGAAGGACCAAAAGGTCTCCTGTAGTTTGGAACCTTCTTACAGCACTGTAATCAGGATGAGACTTTAATCTATTTGGTGTCTGTAACACAGCAGATCTCTAATTAAACTGGTAAATAATAAATTAAATTAATTACTTCTAGAAAAAAAACCAAGAACTGGTAAAACACCTCTTTATTCTGCAAGCCTGAAGTTTAGCACTCTGTAGACCACATGCAGTACATATCACAATCCTGGACTGTTGAGATATACTGACAACATAAATTTAGAAAGAATCAGATAATGAAGACCTACAAAACTTGTGGGTCTTATAATTACATATTTTTATTTAGATAAAGCCTGTTTATGTTTAACAAAATTTTGATTTTATGCCATCTACATGTCTATACTTTTTATGTACACAAAGAAAGGCATTGGTTCTGTTTTCAATGTGGTGCAGTTTCCAAGTCTTTACCACCAAAGCGTTTTATTGCAGACTTTTATGGTAATATAGTTAAAAAGTGTTGAATGTGCCTTCTTAATTGAACAAATGGAAAATAGAAATTCTCCTTAAAGTAAAAAAAAAATTAATAAAATGCAATAGCTTACTCTTTGAGACCAAAATAGTAGGGTACATATATGTGATTTAGAATATTTTCCAGTTAAAATACTTTCCAGCATGACCTGGCAGTGTCAAGAACCCAGCTTGTTAAATCTGGTGCAATATGCTGCTTGTAAATTTAAATACACTGAATGTGAAGCAAACCGGAACCACAAACAGATTCATCCTTTTAATCTGGAAAGGGCTAATAAATCAGAAGGAACTAAAAATAAAGCACTGAATTCATTTTAAGATATTCATAGTAGTGCACATAAATTGAGATTAAAAAAATACACTCTATAGTTTTTGAGGGTTTCTTCGCTAATATGAGAACTTTACATACATAAATGGAGTTTTAACCAACGTTCTGGAGGGATGACAACCAAGTTCAATCAGACTTGGCTATCAATAATACGGAATCACACCTGACATAATTTCCACTCCTAAAACCTTATAAATACTTATGTTATCCACTTCTCTCCCTTGCATATGTCTTTTTGCCTATGACCTCCACCCCATCTCCACCTCTGCAGCTACCCCTAGGTCACTCCTCACTCTGGATGGAGGCCTTAGCTTCCTCATCCTATAGTCAGGGGATTAGCCCTCAGCCTAGTGGGTTAAGCCAGATTTTTACTAAAACACTCCGTAATTCTTTCAGTACACTTAATTGCTGGGGTGTTGTTATTCCTAGTGAAGAGTAAGATAAAGAGACATCACATGCACTTGCATGGCACATGCATTTCTTGAAAAAATATGTTTTTTCAGAATCACAAAATTGAAAAGTGCAGTACAGTACAAAGTATAGTAAATTGCATATTGGGCAAGTTTTTTTAATACAAGTTTTATGTTTTGACAGAATAACAAGATGACAAGTCCCCCGCGGACACAATTTAGGCTACTCCCAGAGTCTTGTCAATTTATCTTGTAGTCGCTCAAAATCAGATCAGACCTTCAGAATACTGACACAGAAGTTCAAATTTATAAACCGAAGCTTTTTACGAAATGTAAAAGTTTACAAACGTAAGTCAAATTAGGCACATATAAAACTCTCCTGAGGGCATGTTTCCTAAAAAGAACTGATATCTGTTTCCATTACATTGGCACACAAATCTCAATAAATATTAAACAAAAATTCTCAGTGTTCACTAGTGTCATAAAGTAAACTAGCGTGTTAGTCTGAAAGAGATGGAAAAAATATGGGTGTGGTGCTTACTTCATTTCTTGAAGCTTGGCATTTTTTCTACTGTATTTTATTTCTACAGTTTCCTTCCATTTTCTTAACTAATCCTCCCCTGTAATCAAACCCTAAAAAGTAGTCAAAGTTCATTATGCTTTATAGAAAGAAAAAAACTGTATTAGAAAAGCCCGTATATCAGTCAAGCCTGTTATTCTGTGATATCACTAAGAGCTAAAAATAACACATCTTGAAAACTCACATTACTCATGGGATGTACTGATGGAAAATGTTTGTGCTGAATTTCTCTTTTGAAATGGATTCAAACGCAATAAATCTATTTAATTTCTCAGGTCTCATTAATAACACTCAAAAGCTGAAGGTCAGTGAGCAGGTTTAATTCTAGTTTGGCTGACAGGTTGTTACAGCTGCTACAGGAAAAAGAGAATCATGTGAATGGACACTTTAAGACTTTGCTTCGTATAAAAGCAAGAAGCCAAATCAGACAAAGAGAAGCTTTGTGACGTTTAAGAAATATTGCTGTTTTGGATTATATCACCGTGCTGTGCCAAAGGAGATGTGACAATGGAGAGTAGCTACAACTGTCAAATGGGGCCCGTTTTAATTATTACAGAAGGAAAAAGCTCATGTAATATGAAGAGAGAAAGCTGTTTGTAATTATGCAAAACATGATGTAATTCTGATTTGTTTAAATAAAGTCCAGCACAATGTTTACACCATAGAGCACAGAATAGACATTTTATCCTAAGAACACAAGTCTAATCTGAACATAATCTGAAAGGACAATTTGGCTGCTTCTCATTTTCAGGATATGAAAATTCAGTTTCAATAAATGGTAATCATCCATGAGATGGAATATGATCTCTAGTGTGCAAAGGAGGATTATCTCTTTATCAGTATTAAACTGTGTCTGATAACTTGGCCTTATTCACTGAATATTATCCTTAAGGTGATCACTTAGCAATGGCAGATGTGCTCCTCTGGGTCAGGGAGGCATCATATCCACTTATACTACCTTAAGTAAATTAAATTACTATATGTACTCTCTTGGGTACATGTAGTTTTTTTGTTGCCACAAACTTTTTACATTAGGTGAAATCTTTTCTGTGGGGCAATCTGTGTGTATTCATATGTTATTAAGTCTACTGTTTTTTTGTTTTTCATAGCTATATATAGCCAGTTACTATTCAATTGGTCTTGCTGTTACACTATCCAGAAACAACGAAGTCGATGACTGGGCTTTCCCCTGAGAAGTAGCAAGTTCTTTGGGATGACTGTCTCCTTTTTTTATTTATTTAGTCAACACATTAAAATCTCAGCACAGTGGGTTAGAAAATCCTCTAGATAGGAGGATTTTCTGAAATGATCCTGCCCTTCTTCATCATTATATCTGCAATAGATTAATTCAAAACAACCCATCAATCACCCAATGACTTGGAATTCATTTTCTTGTAATACCTTGAATGTATGTGTCACGCTCGTAAACCCCTCCTCTTAAGGACACTCCAGCCCTTCCTAGTTTTGTACTTATCTACTGCACCTGCCTCCGGTTCCTGCCCCCGTCCTATGAAAGCCAGACGTTCCTACCACTCTGGGCTCAGCTTTGGAAGATGGACGCCCGGAAGCTCGCCTATCTGCGAGTCCAGGAGCGATTTGACGGCATCAGCTACACAACAGCGTCCTGACCATCTGGGTCCGGGACCCCCCTTTTATTTCTCCGACCCTCCGCCGGATCCCACTCCGGCTTTTAACTGTTTGTCTGTGTCTGGATGGATCTCCCGGTTTTGAACATTGGATCATTCTTGGATTTGCTAAGGACTCCCTTGGACTTGTTCGCCTCGGACACACCCCCCTAAACACCAGCGAACCTTGGGCATGCCCCCTGTTTCCTTCCAGCCCCTTTCCATGCTTTTTCCCCATGAAAATGTAACATTATGGAAATGAGCACACTGCTTATTCATCTCATTCTGATTAATACTCCTCAATCTTAACACCAATAAAACAAAAATCCATCCATTTCCTAGCCTCTTCTTCCAATTCAGGCCACAGAGCAGCTAGAGCCTATCCTAGCAAGCAATGGACAAGAGACCAGTCCATCACAGAGCAGACAGATGCGCACTATAGCCAATTTTCCCAGAAGCCTATTAACCTACCAGTATGTTTTTGAACTGTGGGAAGAAAACCAGAACATCCAGTGGAAACCCACACAAACAGGAGAAGAAACTCCACACACATAGCACCCCTCGTCTAGCTTTGAACTTAAGACCCCAGTGCTACAAGGCAGCAATGCTAACTCCTACACCACTGTGCTATTGAAATTTAGCTTTTAATTTAAAATGTATTGCAGTTCCAACAAAACAAAAATGTATTTAATAATTTTGATGAGATGACATTTAATTTCTTAAGCAAAAAAATTGTAGCTCTCTCTATGATGAGAACAGCTAAGAATAGCTTCTGAATTCATTCTGCATTTCCGGTCTTGAGTTGATATTGAACTTTCAATAATTGATTAGAACTGTACTTCATTGTCATGTCAAGAACTAGAACCTCCTAACAGCATTGACCTAGCGGTTTAGCTTGTATTTAAAAAACTTTAAAGAAGGGATAAGCCTGTGCTCTGAGCAGAGGACTTTAGAAAGTGGTCCATGTGCTCCTATATGTGTTCTGGATCAAGTATACTAAATGCAGACTTAAATGTTAACGACTGCTGGACTTTCTGAATTTTGAAACAGTTCTCTGTTTTCCCAGTAGCACAAAGGCTTTGGCTTGCACTAAAAAAAATAGGAAAAGCTCTATAACTGAATACGTTCCACTCCAGACAAACGCAGAGATTGCCTGTAGTAAAATATATTAACTTGGCCAGGAAACTTGGTTGGGATAAGTATAAACAAAGGAGATGGTTTGAGCTGACATTTTGTCCTCAGGCAAACACAAACAATTTATACATAAGTGTCATTTTTACAAGAAAAACACATCCAACTGCCAAAAAAGTTGGTATGTATTATTGCATATTCCAGTAAACATTTTTTATGCTGTCTGACTGCTTTATTCTAATTTTTTTTATATGAGAATCACAAACTGACAATAACAAAGTATCCATTGAGAAAGACCTTGGGTCACTTTTGGTGAAAAGCCATTTACTTTTAGATGAGTTATCTGTTTAGTTTAGTTTAGATGGAATATGTCACATATCTGTTTTTTTACATTTAGGATCATTTACTGATTGTTTTTCTTACCAGCTGCTGATCAGTTCAGTTCACTGCTGCATCAGCATGAGAGGAATAAGGACCGTGATCTCCTCCAACACACTCACTGTCAAGCCACTTGTCATTTACATTGCAAGTTAGGCCAAGAGGGCACGTTTGCAGCCTTGCTAGACACTGGGGAGATCTCACTCTGTATACCATATATAAAAGACCTCAGAAAGCAAAGCAATTATTAAAAACAAAACAATTAGATGTTTATGGTTTTGCTCTTAGGTGATTTTTTATATACTACAAGCAGAAGACATTTTAAAAATTGCTAGTGCTTTATTTCCAAAGTTTTACAAACCAAAAGAAAATAGATATACCATACATATACAAAGTCAGAAATAAAGTTGCATTTTATTAATTTTTGTCACGAAATTAAATTTATTTCTAGCCTTCTACCCTTGTTTATCCTTATCCTTATCCTGACACCTAACTGATTCCAAAAATGAACTAAGCTTACAGACACTGAAGTCTTAACCAGCTCATTTGGTTTTCATAGGAAACCTGCTGATGGCATATGGAGGTACATTTAAGTCAAGGAAAAAATGCAAAGAAGGAAATGATTTCAGCTATGAATAATAAAAACTATTTATATCCTAAAAATCTAATTTGTCACCTTTTCAATGTTTATCTTACAATGCCCCAATATTAGTATAATTTTTGTTTTGTTCTTGTTGCATTTTCAGAAAAGAAATTTAAAAATGTCTGAAAAGATCAGCGCCTGTGGCTGGAAGGTTGCCGGTTCGTATCCCGCGGCCAGCAGAGGAATCCTGCTCCGTTGGGCCCCTGAACAAGGCCTGTAGCCCCAACTGCTCCAGGGGTGCCATATAAATGGCTGAGCCTGTGCTCTGACCCCAAGATTCTCTCCCTATCTGTGTATCTGTGGATATGGCCAATAAAGTGATCTTATCTTATTAAAAAAGTGTTATTGGCTTAGATATTCTATTGAATATATATACGATTTACCAATTTTTTTCAGGACCGATTTTGTTTTGCACAGTGTATTGCACAAGCCCAAACATCTTTGGCCAAGATTTAAATAGGTTCAGATATAAAGGAATGTCACTGTCTTGTAAAGGAGTATTACTGATTTTACAAACTTGTCACAGAATAAAAAAAAATTAAAAACCACCCTTTAAATGTACTGTATATGGGTCATTATTTACTTCAACCCACCTACCACTACATTGGATAAAAACAAAAATATATGAAGATCAGTCTTTTATTGCATTAACTGAATGGAAATAAGTTTTACAGACTTTTGCCAAATCTCAAGTCCTCATAGACCCTAAGGACATTTGTGAATAGTTAAAAAACTCTGTCTTTATCTAATTGTAGTATTTATTCATTTCTACAGGCTTCTTCTTAAAAAATAACTACATAAAAAAAGAATATGATTGTAGCCAATAGGGATGACAGTTGGAAAATGTTAACTAAGAAAAATGAAAAGTTTGTCCAATTAAATCAATCACATATTGCATTATTTCACTGAGTTCATGTACAACAGCAAATTACTGGTCAGAGGTTTATAAGTGAGCACATCTGGTTTACAGAGTTTAGGGGAAGATATATACCCTACATGGCTAGACTGCAAGTGAAATGTGTCTGAAACGTTGTTGTCATATATTCCACAACCCTTTAGTATAAAAGCACAGCAAGTTAGATATTTACAGTAAACAGTTTATGTATCTCAAAACATATCAATAGGTATAATATACTGTATATTCAGTACTCTTTAAAAATGTTTTCCTGTTTTCTTGTGTATTTTGATTTATAATTAATGCTTAGAATAACATAAAGAATTCAATTTCATTAATCCATGTCAATAGTTCAAACTTCAGAAAGGAATGTGCGCTAATCTTTTTTTTTACACTGGGAAGAAAAACAAATTACTGGATTTCTTAAGCAGATGCAGGTGTTGTTTAAAAGAACACAGACTGGTTCTGAACAAACTGTAGTGATTGATGGAGGACAATTGTTCTGTCTGCTCCAGTGTTACCAGATAGGAAGCAGTGATGCTTCAGGGAGTGGCTGTATCACTCAATATTGCCATTTAAGAAGGAATGTATTCTTAAAGACGTGGCTTAATTTTTCTGTTATTTGGCATGTTGACATTCCTTCTAAAATCAGCTTAAGGAAAGAATTCATGATCTAAATATGTTCGGTGGAGAAGAACAATGCTGTAAAGAGCATTTTTTCACTGTACTGTCTCCATCATGGTCCAAAATCATAAATTTGTGCCCTTTTCTTTCCAACATGGAAATAAAATATCAGACAAGGGCTGACGCAAACATATTATTACTGGTAACACTGCAGGTGCACATCAGTCCACAGGAGTCACTGTTGCACAACAAGACAAGAAAACATTCTGGGCCTACTTCAGACTTAAAACTAAAATCCAGTGAGAGCAGACACTTGTCAATTGATTCACACAAATGCCCACTCCAAGTAGTCTTTCAATAATCTTTTTTGAAAGCTATAATACAGAAATTATTTATTTGTTCCATCTGCTCTCTAATTTGCCTCATTGAACTACTTTTGAATTATTCATGGTTTTATAATCTGCTTGATTGTAACTCTGGAGTTTTGCTGTGCACTCTAGCAAAACAGCTTATTATCATCATCAGTTTCCACACTGCCCATTGGTGCCAAGAAACAACTTAAAGAGAGGCAATATATATGATATAATAATATAATACATGATATCCAACCCCTCCTACTGCTCAATGATAGTGCTTCATGAACCTTGTTTAACTAAACCTAAATTCAAAATATTTGTTAGGTTTTCTGCAGAAGTTAAGATTTTGGTCAAAAAGACAAACATTATCACCAAAGCAGCTATATTTATATACATATTGTAATGTCAGCCTCCATGAATACAGCCACACAGGTGGTGATTTGTCAGAACCCAAGCGCAAGAGACCAGACAGTGAAAAGTGAAAGGTGATAATGAAATAATTGATTACTGTCCAGCGAAGCTAATCAGCCCAAGCCAGTCAGGAATGGGAAAGAAAAGAAATGGCGCACTGGTTCCAGGAGAAGCCAGCTAACTGCATCCCTAGCGAAAAGAGGTTGCTAAACACAGCCCCTCAGTCGGAAAAAGGGAGTCTCATGTATGGAAAGAAACTGAATAGGAAGACCCCTGAAAAAGGCCCCAGAATGGGCTCTGAAGGGCAGCCCTCAAGATTGCCAGGGGTGCACGTCTGCAAACTTGTGGTCAATGCTGTGACCAGTGAAAGGAGTAAGTGTGGAATGGAGTGCGGGCTTGAAACTGAGGCTGCTGCATCAGGCGATGCGGAGAGCAGTCAATGAGCTGAGTCTGGTGTGCCAGGCAACACTGGAGCTGAGGCTGCTGCACGAAGCGAAATGTTGTCTTAAAGCCGAAACCGCCGCCATACCCGGTCGGAAACTGGGAGACTCGGGCACAGGTGAAACCAAATGGAGAATTTCTTGGGAAGGAGCTGGATGGATTTGAAGGGCAGGTTTAAGGCCTCTGAGACTGCTGCGCAGAGTGAAGAACTGTCTTGTTCATTGGGAATATGTGGAGAGTGAAAGAGAATGAAAGCAGTAGTGAGAATGAGGTAAAGCCAGGGTAAAGTGAAAAGTAATGAAGTTCTGTCAAAGTGGTGCCTCAGCTTTAAATAGAAAACCAGGAACTGAATAATAAGTAGAAAATTGCTAATTAACATGATCACAAAAAGGGGATCCAGTCAGCGCAGCAGACCCTGGAAAACCATGAGTCCTCGTGAGAATGTGACGGTTTCCCAGGGTAACCGCTAGCCGAAGAATGCCGTAAGACAGCTGTCATGATTCAGTCAGTGTCATCAGGTGCTTGTTCCACTATTGGAACACCCTATTGAACATAAGAATATAAGAAAGTTCAGATAAACAGATAAGACCATTTGGCCCATTTCATTCATTTTCTTAGTTGGTAGCTAAATGATCATAGGATTTCTTCGAGCTGTTTCATGAACAATGCCAACATTTTGACAACATTGCGTTTTGGCTTGTTCCACACCTTTTATGTAGAAAGTGCCTCTGCTCTCACTTCTCCTCATGGTTAATTGCAGGTGTGAAGGACACCTGAAGAAGGCTCCACGGCCGAAACGTTGTGTTCTCTTTCTTCTTTTTTTCAGCGTGGAATAAACCTATTACTTGTTCCTTTGCAGCCTATGCATGCTGACGCAGCTACCCACCTGAACTAGTTAAATGAAAGTCATCTTACTATTATACACTATATCAAGTTAGGTTACAGCTGGGTAGTGGTCAATGATTTTAGGTTTTGTGCAAGAGTCAATGATAAATGCAAAACTATATTTGGACTTATGCAGAGTTTACTGCAAAGCAGTCAAAACACACCACTAATATTCTTGAAAGTCTATATTTATTAAGAAATTAAGTAATTCGGTTATAGTAGTTGAAAGTACTCATCCAGTTTTGGTTTTATTTTCATATACAGTGTGCAATTTCCAGCTATCCTAGATTTCTTTCAGCTTTACTCACAAAGATTGTCAGAAGGGTGTTTACCAAAGCAAATCCAAACTCATATACAGTAATTAAGCTGCTTTCTCAGATTTTTTAACCTTATTATAATTTGGGTATAAAAAATGCATTAAACAAAAGTTACCTCATGGGCTTGAACAAATCTGTCATCATACCTTTTTCCCAACCGTGAATCTTACTATAATAATGTTACTGTTATAAGCCTACCATTCAAGCTTATAGAAATTAATTATGATGGAGGCAGAACAATTTCAGATGCTTTGGTATCTTTGGGTTTACCTGCCTGGTTTGAAGGGCTGCAGCCTGATCATGAGAACTATACAGTGAAAGAATAATTCAAAATAGAACATTCCACACACACGAAAACATAAAATTCACTTTAGAGAAATCACAGCATTATTGCATAAAGACCATCATAAGCCCACATATAGGCCAGACAATGGCTTAGTCTGTTTTAAATTGAGGGTCATTAGCTTGGCCAGTAGGAAGTCTTAGTAGATCATAGCAATAGGATTATTAACAAGATTAAATACACATGAAAGAATATAAGAGCATGAGAATATTTTCAAACAAGAGGAGGACAATCAGCCAATGTAGTTTGGTTTTTAGTAGATAATCAGTAGATAATTGATTTGAGGGTCTCATTCAGCTATTTTCAAGAATCAAATGTATCAATGACATGGCTTGGTAATGTTTAAAATTAAAACCTCATGTTAAGTTGCTAAAATGTTTTATACATCACCAATATAGTGCAGAGGAAGCTGTTATGTTTCTTTTGTCACCCACTTGCATTTTTAACAATCTGGGCCCTGCTTATGCTACAACATGAAGATGAGGTTTTCAAGGTCTTCAACCATAAGAATAAAAGATTCTATTCCTTTGCTGCATTGAGCAAAAAGACATCAGAAAAGAATGAGTCTTACAGCCAAATACGGCAATGTATTGCAGTAGATGAACACAAAAGAAAATCCTTTTGTTGCTCAAAAAATGTAATACCTTTTTTTGTCCTGAACGTCTTCACTGTTTTTTTATAAAACCATTTTAGTCACAGTACTAAATATATCACAGCACTGATGGTGATCAGTGTAGCCACCCATTTGATAAGGCAGAGAAGTTCAGCTACACAGCAGATCAGCCAGAGATTTGCTAAATTACTTCACCAATTGATTAAAGAGGGAAATTTAAGGAGGCCATATTGTGCGAGCCCAGAGTGGAATTCAAACAGGACACCAGTAACCTACTACTATGCCCAGTAACAAGAGTTAATTAATTACCAAGTAGTCATAACCCCAGTTTAATACCTCCTGCACCCACAGTTTAACAGGTTACCATAGTGAGTCATCAGAAATCTCATCCAGAGGGACGCTACTGGTCACCAGCACCATTCACTTTCCTAAGAGGTTACCCATCCTGGTACTGATGAGGGTCACCTTTCCTTAGATCCTGAGACCCGATGTACTTTTAAACTACACCTCATCCTCTCCTACTCTAGATTTTGAGTGCACTGGTCCTTCTGGGTTTCTGGAGTCAAAGGTTGGCCACTGATTACAAAGTCCAGTATGCAGTGCTAATGTGGATTGCACAGTGACCAAAACATTTGTGCCAGGATATAATCAAATAAATCCTGAGTCATTCGAATGTATTTGTTGCAAAATGTGAATAACACAGGGAAGGTATATGGTGAAACAACGATACTGTTACAGCTGTAGGCGACTGTGGATGTGCTTCAAAAGAATCTAGAAACAATAGGTAGTGCCTACTGTAGCTGCACCTTTGGTTTAATCTAAACGATCTTTTATTTTGAGTTTAAGAGTGAATTTCGGTGGCTCATATTGATTACTGATCTTTATTCAGTTGAAAAAGCTGTGGTCTAGCCAATTTTTTTGGTTTATTATTGAACAGGGTTTGTGAGTGTGAGTTAATCTCAGAAGCAGACGCTGAAATCTGTATGTATCATGTAAATAAGGGTGACTTCCACTGTTCGGGATAGTTTTGTGGTGTGCACTTGGGGAGCCTCTATGCAAAATATAGCATTGCTTGAATATGCAAAGACCACTAGCCATAGAACAACGTCAGACCTCTTCATAAGCCTATTATTAAGGGGAAACAAGTTGGAAAACATTTAAAGCTCTGCAAGTAAAGGATGCTAGTTCTGTCTTAAATTGGGGATGTTAAATTACAAGTATAAATACTGAAATATATTTCAGGTAAAAGCAGAAATCTATTACGTTTTCTTAACAGCTTTAATGACCACTCCTCTTGATAAGGTCACTACATGAAAGCAGTTAGCAGGAACAATAATTTTTTTAAAGGCGGGTATTGTTACACATGTAGGTGACTGTGGTGTCAATCAACAGTCCAGATAGACATCATATAAGATCAGATCAAGATAGAACAGAACAGAAGAGGAAGAACAGACATCAAGAGAGAGGAGACAGGAGGAGACAGAACATATACTGTGTGCCATGCGAGAGGTTCTTGTTCAAGAACACCTGAAAAGACATGATTGGAGCTAAGTATTTGAACCTTGCTAAGAGAGCTTGTTATTCTGTAGATTTAAGGCAACTTGGATTTCCTAAATGAAGAATCACTTGGTTAAAAACTGCCTCTCTTGCTTAGTGGCTGTATTTGAGAATAAGGAGATAGGTTCCCATTTGTTTTGTGACATCTGAGTTTGCAGAGAGAGAGATTCAACCATAGATTGTATTGTACTTAGGTTAGAAGGCAGCTCATCTCTTATTCTGGTCTTTGTAGGCAATAAGAGTTGAATACTTGTTAAGAGTCTGGGATTTTTCTTGGTAGTTAGGACTTAAGACCTCTGGGACACCTAGTCTGTAAACGTCTACTATACATAGGAATACCTGTGTGTTAATAAATATATGTTTAACCAAATGTGTCTGAATTATTGCTCTTTTAACAAAAGCTGTGCCAGAGAACAAATAACTCATGTGCCTCTAACTATACCAACCACTCGGGAATATTTCTGGCAAAAATAGATTAAGATTTTTGAATTTACCTATTGATTTATCCTCCCAGTCATTCCCTGATTTTCTCAATTTCTGTAACCCCCCATTTGGAACAATACAATATTTTTTTGTATTATGAATTCCCTTTACTTTTTTAAATACTCTTGGATTCATTCATACAGGAAATATTAGTTTCACTATTTAAGTTAAAATATTGCATGCACTGCTATAGCATTTTCTAGTAAGATGAATCTTAGAAGAATCATTTTATAGTAATAAGGTGAATCTTTCTGTTTATTTAACACATTTGTAAAAAACAGGATAAGTATGAATGCTGAAATAACAACGTAACTGCATTGCTCAACACAGGATGTCTAAAAAAATGCCTCTGTCTGCACAAACCCTGGTGATGAACTGTATTACTTCGGAAGATGTATTTGTATAAAAACATTTGAAAATCTTCTTTAAAGCAATATCCAGTGGGTTTTGTAGAGAAGGAGGGGTCAGACTCTGGTTATTCCCAAAATGCTTGATAGGTGTTCCAGGTATATTGATGTTTATCATGGCATTTTTCACTGAAAGGTATTCATCCGAGAAAAACACAGGATGTAAAATTGTACTGTGTACCCACAGAGCAGCAAAAGACAGCAGTACTACGTAATCGCCCTTTCTTTTATTCTAAGAACTACAATACTGTATATCATTACCTAAAAAACAATACCTATAAAACAAGAATAAAAAATAGTATTCGCAAGGGGGACACACACTCAGAAAAACAAATGAACACATGGACCCTAGTAACCCAAAACCAATGTTCAAAACAGTATTATTCCCCCAAATCAACTCTATCCAGTTACCAGGCTTGAATTTCGCGCCACAGGGAAGAGACAAAACTCTGTAGTCCCTCGATTGCCAAAGATGTTCATTCCAAACCTGAAAGTCTTAAAAAATGTTGACCATTATGTTTCCCCTAGCCTGTCTTTATGCAACAAACGCGCAGAGTAGAGGAAGAAAGATCACCCCTCGTCTCTGCGCCCTCTCTTGTGTCCAATGGTGCAAATCCTCTCTCCCAAATCCTTAAAAAAATCAAATCCTGAGACCCCCTGGCCAAGGTTTATATAAAATGTACTGTTCCTGACCAGAGCTCCAGGTCTGAAATGATTGGTGGGAGTGTTCTAATGATCGAAAAGGCAGGCCGAGCAAGTGCGTGCTAATGATGGAACTGACTTGACCAGGTCTAACGATGCTTTGTCCATTCTTCCTTTCATCCCTGCACTTCCTCTTTAGTCCTTCTAGTCTAGACTATTCTGCACCATCACCATGTCCCCATGTACTGCAGGGAAATTAACATGTGCCCTGGCAAACGGTGTGTCATTCAATCTTTGTCAATTGCGAGCTGTCCTCCTATTTCTGTCAGGAAGGCTTGGAGACCTTGATTAAACGAGAAGGTATACAGACAAAGAAAAAAAGATCACACAAAATCTGTCAAAGATTTTATATGCAAAGCCAATAAAGCCCCCAAACTACTGCCCTGCCCTCACTTTTTGTCACTCCATGGCATAGACTAATGGTGAAAAATAATATTATTGTTGATCTCCACAGGCAAGTAGTCTCATTTATCTTTTCTTCCATCTTTTAAATGAATGAAAATCTCCCTTTGAGTTTGTTTCTGTACCTAAAATTAAAAAAAATACAGGCGATTTGAGAGAGGAGATAGGAATGCTTTGAAGGTTTATATTTAATGCTTTTGACATTAGTCTGCTGGCTGAGATGCCACCAGAGCATCTGTTTCTGGCTAAAGAGCTGGTCATGGAAAATACCCTGGCAGCTGCAGAAACTTCCTCACACAATGACACAGCTGCTGGGATATCGATCCCCCTTCTCTTCTGTTTTTCACTGTAGACTTTTGGCAGTAGTTGCCTCACTCTAGTGCTGTTACAGCTTTTCATTGATTTTTATGGCTGTTAGATGATAAATTTAACTTTAAAACCATCTATTATCTAAGTGTGTATCACTCTGTGTTAGGATTGGTTTTTGCTATTGTTTTGTCTTTGTCACTGCTGGGCAATCTACCCCAGTCAACTTTGTCACAGCCAAGAGACTCTCAACCATAAAATATTGAGAAAGTCATGGAAATGTGTAGGTCTAAACATTAATCTTGTAACTCATAAACATTATCTCAGCAACTCAGTACTAAAATTCATCCCTGTTTTATCTTGCCCTGCTTTATTTTCCTATTATTAGGAGTGTTGCAGGTTTGGATGCAGATCTACATGCAGGTCTACAGTCTATGGATAAGTAAACAGTCTGTTTTGTTTCTCTCTTTCAAGTACATATGTCAGACATTGAAATCAAGTTTTTGTAGAACCTCTTGGATTCTAAGTATACATCCCTGCGGTTAGGCTCTGTGATGTGGAAAGCCTGAACTAGTTAAATTGAAAGTATGACTGAGTTAAAATTTTGGTGAATTCACAATGAATCTTTCCACATGTTGCCCAGTGGTCAAAATTGTTGTGCCAAACCAATTCTCTTTAACTCGGTCAATAAAGCTTAAAATATTCAATGAAGAATGACATAATGCCTTTGGCCATTTTGGTTTTTATTTGCTGCTTATTAAGAAAATGAATTCAATTACAAGCTTAACAAACTATACAGCTTTAATTATCCTCGCCTCAAAACGTATAGTTATTTTCTTGGAATATCACCAGTACTTTCACATAAAAAGGCCAGAGCTCTAAAGTTGATGTTCTCAGATGTACTTTGTATCCAAGGTAACTTACACTCACACACTCCATACTGCATAGACTGGGACCAGTTCAGTCCATCGTAGGGCAAACACGCACCTTGTAAACATAAAGATGCACAATTCAGTTCAAGAAGCTGTTCAAACACTTCACTTGTCTGATTTAAAATATGGTTAGGGGATGCAGTTAAGATTGACACTGTCATGCTGTGGTCCCTGGTGTTTCAGGGCCGTGGGAAATGACACGCAGAGCTCCAAGCACAGGTTTTCAGATGAACCTCAGTACGTCTGAAAGGCTTCAATGAGTGATGATGGAGAAAATGATGCAGGCTGATTGGAAGGGTGAGAGGAGATGATAAAACAGGAAGAAAGGCTGCCTTACTGCACCAGAGTGGCTGACTAGGAAAGGAGCTGTGAGAATGAAGCAGAGGCTCCCACAGGAAAGAAGGACTGTCTGCAAGCAGCAGTGGAGAAGGCTTGGAAGCAGAAGACTTTTGGGGGTGACGGAGAGTCAAAAAAGAAAAAGAAAAAAAACACAAGCAAGGAGAGAATGCAGCAAGGGCAGTAAGACCAGACTGATTCAGTGCTCATGAGGAAAAGTGACAGCAAAGCTAGCACTAGCTTAATGTTGGAGCACTTAATAAGCAGGGAAAAAAGCCTTAAACAGCCTGCTTAATTCCCTGATTGATTGTAAGATTGACTGCCTGAATGAAAGACAGACAGTCTTTTGGAAATGAGAAATCTTCCCGACCACATTTGCCCAGGTTCGGAAGGTGGCTGAGAGCCCATGCAAATGTGTTGGTTGCCCATAACAAAATTGGGCATAACAGACTCGAAATGAACATGCCAGAAACATACTTATCATGAAAAAATATGAAAGTATTTTGGGAACATTTAATTAAATATGGGTATAAATATGTTTTCCTGGACATTTTTATTACATATTAATATTTTATGACATTCCTAGCACCTCATAAGTTTCTGCATGTGTTCTACTTTGACCTTTACCATAACACAAACATAATTTGGCTCCAGCAATAGTCAAATTATAGTGACTTCCCTTTTATTAATTGTGTGAAAGGATCAAAGTGGCTGTGGAAGTAGTATCATGCAGTATATATTCCTCTTTGTGAAGGACATGCCTAACCCATATACTGTATGTTTTCACAAGGATATTAAAGGTATTTTCATTTCTGATGTTTCAACTTCTATTATTTTTCTTGTGTGCTACAGGTCTCTTTTTTCAGCACGACATAAAGATCCATTATGGTCTAATTTCATAAAGTCATCCTATACCTTCTTCAGATATTGAAGCAAAATAGGATGTAATTAATGCAACAGATTTTTGTGAGGTCTTTGTAAAAAAAACTGTCAAAATTCTTATCACAAAAAGAGGTTATAGACCTCTTACCAAAATGCATGCGTCACTTATGTAGAGATGGAGACCTTTTGAGAAAACTGTAGGTGAGTGACACAAAAACGCCTTAAGAAAATGTTGTCCTTTCATTGTAATTTCTAGGAATGTAAGGAATAATCTATCAATCAATCAAAGTTTATTTTTCAAATTCACAACAATACAGCGTGCAGCAGTAGTTGCTAGCAATTAAATGTCTTTTCTACGAGCTCACTGGGGGAGGGGGATAAAAATCACAAAATTAAAGTTACACAATAAGGTTACATATAAATAGTGCAATAGAAATTGAATAAGTTAAACTCAGACAAAACTCAATATAAATAGAGCTGCTATACTGTATGTCCAGGGTGTATGCAATATATTATGTCCAAGTGGTGCAGAATGCCGAATACAATGAAAACTGTATGTCCGTGTAGCCATTTGTGTTTACCAAACACAAATTTGTGTTTCACAAATTTGCAGCAGTCTCTTTCAAAAAAATATGTTTGAATATTATGCTCTACCACTCTGCTTAGAAGTTTTTTGTGCAGACAACTTCTAGAGAAAAATAATGTTTCCCCAGCAGACTTTTAGTGTCAGCAAAAGTGTCAGTTTTCATAGTAGTATAACTGAAGATTTTGAGAGAGTGTCTGAGTACTGATTTTCTGATATGTTTACACACTTTTTAGATGATTTTACATAAAACATATAGCAGAAGATGAGCCCACTTTTTTAATGGCAATGATAAGGCACAGCATGTTTTACTTGTTTAGATGGAAATAAGTGCACTTTAAGCTCTCAATTTAAATGATACATTTATTAGACTATTTTTCAAGGGCTTTATAAAAATGACGAATGTGAGACAGCTGTGAACAGCTGTTTTCTCTCCTGGTTAGAAATGTTAAATGCTCTACTGTGCAGATTGTGTAGACAACTGTTTAAAATAAAGGTCGAGCTTGGATGGAAAGAAAACCAAGACTTGAAGAACTGAGTTTCATGCCACACTTCATACCATAAGCACATCACTCATCCTGGTGGCACTATACTGGATGTTTTATTGTCTACAGCCATTGGATCTTCAGCAATGTTTGTCTTTTTTGTTCAGGATTGTTTTTTTTTTACTTGTGGGATACAAAAGTACAACTTCAAGTTCAAGTTTATTGTCATTATACTCATATACATGGTATATGGTATAACGAAATGCTATTTAGCTAGCTCTCGGACATAAGTAGTACAAAGAAAAAAAACAACAACAATATAATTGTGTAACAAAAGAAAGACAGAGACAACAGGCAGTTTGAAAAAAACAACAACAGACGTGCAAAAAAACAGCAACAGGCAATGTGCAAAAAACAACAACAGGCAATGTGCAAAACAACAAAAGGTAACAGGTTACAGTATGTGCAAAAACATGCATCAACAGAATGAAATAAAGGGATAGAAATTATGGGGAGTGAGCTTTTGACATGTATGGTAGAGGTAGATTTTCAATGTGTGTTTGGGTTTTTGGTAAGAAAGAAGGAAAGAAAGAAGGCACTGTGAGGTTCAGATCATAGGTGAGAGGTGAGAGTGAGAATGAGAGAGGCTGGGAGTTTAACAGTTTGATAGTGCGGGGGTAAAAACTGTCTCTGAGTCTGGTAGTCCGGGCCCGAATGCTTCGGTACCGTTTTCCAGATGGTAGCAGATCATAAAGTCTGTAGCTGGGGTGTGAGGGGTCTTTGATGATGCTTAGAGCTTTCCTCGAGCACCGTCTGTCATAAATGTCATAATGTATATTGAAATCTTCAATGTTGCAGTATAATAATAATTCATCAATAATTTCACAAATTTCTTAGTATTTTAAGAACGTACTTAATATGTTCTATATAGTGTTGAAAATTCCTGTAGAAATATTTTTAATTTTAGTATTTTGACATCACTTGTTTGTGTTAATCATTTTAATGCAACATTTATATGTATAATGGCTTTATATATTATACAGTAGATAATAAAGAAATGAAGAAATAACCAATGCTCAGAATAATAATATTTTAATAATTACAATTACATTTCAATAATTATACTCAGAATGAATGCTTAATAGTGGAAGGATGGGTTAAGAAGGAAGATAAAAAAATAAATGCATTATGATTTCATATTACAGTATATAACAGAAAATTGAATACTGAATACTGAAACTGTAGACTAGTAAGGGAAAGACAAGACACAGTAAATGTCATCAAAAACTAAAGACAAAAGATTAAATATGTTGATTTCATAAGTATACCTATTTATAAGTATAAATAAGCATTCAGACCCATGAACTTGGTTGAAGCCCATTTTGTCAGTAATTGAAGCAACAAGTTGTCACACCCTCTACAGCTAGAGGTCGCTCCTACTCTGTCCTGTTCCTAGTTTCCCTGTGCTTTGCTTGTCCTTCTGGTGTGTCTTTGTGTGGGGCTATGTATGTCCGGGTCACCCTTTCCTCCTCGCTCAGCATTGAGGGTTTCGGATGTCTTGAGACCCTCCTTGCATCAGGTCGTCTCCTCCGCGGCCTGAGGGCATAGGTTTCTACCCAACATCGTCTGACCTCCTGACCCCCGTTTTGCCACTATGCATAGGGTCTTTTTTGCTCTCCTGGCCCTTTCCGACATCCGTGACACAAGTCTTTTGGGGTAAGTCTCTTCCAATGATGCACAACAGCTTGATGCAATTTTTGCTCTTTCTTCTTGGCAGATTTGCTCAAGCTCTCTCAAGTTACTCGGCAATCAGTTATGCATAGTAGTTTTCTAATCCATCCATCCATCTTCTGACCATCTTATTCAATAAAAGGTTGTGGGGAGGCCTGACCTGGACAGAACACCAGTCCATCACAGGGCACACACATAGAGACACAAACACGGGGAACACACACACGCTCACACCAGGGCCGCTTTTCTCAGAAGCCAATTAACTTACCAGTATGTTTTTGGACTGTGGGAGGAAACTGAAGCACCAGGTGGAAACCCATGTGAACATGGGGAGAACCCACAATCTCCGTGTAAATAGCACCCCAGGAAATGAACCCAGGGCCCCATCACTGCAAGGCAACAAAGCTAACCATTGTGGTACCATGCTACCCAAGACTGTTCCCTATGTTTGTGTTTTTAAGGAAAAGAAGTTCAATTCATATTTCTGGTCACTTTAGGTCACTTCTTACAAAAAGAACTGAAGTTAAAAAGGATATAAGTCTCTCTTACCAAGCTATTTGTATATATACAGTATTTAGTATATTATAATATGTTTATTCCATGCTGAAAAGAAAAGAGAAAAAACAACGTTTTGGCTGTGAAGCCTTCTTCAGGTTCATTTCAGGCTTCATTTTCACACCTGAAGAAGGCTTCACAGCAAAAATGTTGTGTTTTCTTTCTTCTCTTTTCAGCATGGAATAAACATAATACAATATAGTAAATACTGTATATATACACAAATAAACCTATTTACTTGTTCTTTTGCAGACTACGCATGCTGACGCAGCTACCCACCTGAACTACTTTAGTATATTGTATATTTATGTGCTAGTACAGTATATTTAATATACTCTATATACACCCTGTATAATATGCACAAAATATTGACTTTGTTAATAGTAGCTGCTATTGAATATTACTGTGTTTACATTGGGTACTATTCATTTTTTTATCATACTGGATTAGCTCACAGATTTTGGTTTATCTCAATTATCACATCAGCTGAGATGTAAAAACATTTATTAAAACCATATGTTTCAAAATATAGACAAGGACTGCTGATTCCAAAATTCTTTGTGTTCTTTTTTTGTTGTTTTTCTATTGGTCTCTTTTGTTAGATCTCATATTTTTTATGGTTTCTAATTATAAAGAGAAATGTGTCAATAAAATATGTATAATTCCAGACATTCTGTTTATATAAAAAGACAAATCAAAAAAATAGCTGAAGAGCACAGACACCTAAAATCAGAACACCATGAAAACACATTTTATCACACATGATGCCAATAGCATGCTATCTAGATGTCGCAGTGGAAAAAAAAACAATCACAATCTAAAATGATTCCATGTTTCAAATTTCTGAATCAATATCCAGCACTATATAAAACAGAGAAAACATAACCCTTATTAAAGAAATATTGTTTTGTTTTAGTTTAGCTTGGATATTATCTTACCTGCAATTATGTTTCTCATTAGTTATGTCCTTTCAAATTTTCTTTCTGTCTAATAACCCTACTCTTTGATCTTTCAAAAAGGCACCCTTCCCATGCAGCTTGTGTTGTATCCACTGCTGACCCAGATATTGTTTTTTCTAATTTTCTATAACTTCTAAACATCTGCTTTTTATGACAGAATAGCTTATTTTCACCAACCACAATTGTAATATAAAATTGCATTTCTCTTCTGCTCACCACCTGTGATGATTTTCTGACAGAGTATACACAATTTGTGCCTCAACGTCCAAGGGTTTCTGAGGACTAATGCTAAAGACTGTTTAGTACAAAGACCAGAAATAGCCAAAGATGAGAATCAGATGTGAGTGTCTTCTATTATCCATTAAACTTATAGGTAAGAGTAGACATTTTTTGTGAAGTGACCTCAATGATGGAAGAACCCAATTCCCTATTATCTGAGCATTAGAAAATAGAGGAAAAAGCCATATGGAAGAAACTTACATGCAATAAGTAGTTATGTGCAAAATGAAGAGATAATGTGAAATTATAGGGGCTTAGTGTGATTGTGGGGGGAATAATAAGGTTAATCATTGAGGTAAATTAATAAAGTAAATGAAGTAAACTTACAGGTTCTAGTAAGCTGTGTTGATTCCTGTAGGATTGATGTGTAATGACCATGTATGGGTTTATGTCTTTAATGTTATGTTATATTTATTGTAATTGTAATGTTTATTTGTACGTTTTAGTCATTCTTTTTTGTTTGTTAGTCTCTGTGTACAGCATGTAAAAAGTAGCTGCTTGGATGCATTTCAGAGAAATCAGACAAAGTATTATTGTACTTAGTATTGTACATGAAAAATACAAACACAGAAACTAATGTGCAATGAAAATGCAGTAACCTAATTTTATATCCCATTATAATTCACTGGCCACATGCATAATGTTATTTGCAGTTTAAGGAGCACATAGGTTTCTTTATATTTAGATAAAATATTGAGTTCAACCCATGTGAGGTACACCAGGTGCTCACTGATTGAGTTCAAACTGCAAAACTGAGTTGATTAAAAGTGTTTAAAGCGATTTTAAAACAAAAAAGTGTGAAATTATTAAATGAAAACAAGAATAATGAAGATATTAACCAGATATAACCAGATATCATTTAAGTAATCAATATTACCTGGTTCTTACTGCAGTGATTGAACACAGACTGTCTATGAGAGATGTGCTTACTAATTAAATGTTCCATCTGAACAAACAGCAGACTAGTCCAGAGAAAATCAGAAAACCAGCTCTGTAAGGGACAGGCCATGCCCTGGAAGGCAGAAGGCCACCACACTGGCACAGGACTGTCACATCTGCGTGATCCATCTGTGTAATTGTTTTCAGACTGCAGTGGTTACAGCACGAGAAATTCTGGGAAGAAATAACTGTCCCATCAGCAGAATGAATGCTACTGGTTGTCTGCAGTTTGGTAATGATTTGACACAAAAATGCCTTTGGTGCTGTTTGTGGGCAACCTAACAACTCAGCAGTACATTAACAAAGTTGTTGAGCCAACAGTTTCCATTACTGCAAGTCAATCTAGAGGTGTTGCTTTTCCAGCAAGACACAAAGCATTAAAATTACAATAGCATGACCTGAAGAAAACAACCTTAGTACTTGGCACAACTGGTTTCTATTTAGTCCAGTAGAATATCAGTAGACCAACTTGCCAATGCCATTACAATGAGACAAGTGAGACTAGCCAGCTTCCCCCAACAAGGCTGTAGCTGCACAGAAAGAGTGACATAATGTCCCACGGCAGTCTGTGCAGAGGCTGATCAGGTCAACACGTCAATGCCGCAAGAAATGTGTCAGTCTTCAAGGAGGATTACTTACTTCTGATGTTGTCTTTTTAACAGAGTGACACATTTATAGGGAAAATGTAGTTCAGCATCATGGTATCCTATAGATGGATTTTTAAACAGGAGACAAACTTAAAAAGCACAGAAAGGTTGCATTCCAATAATTGCAAATTACTCACAAAATACAAGACGCACTATCTGTTATCCACAAAATGTTTACAAAGAGTATAAAGTCCCCAAGTCCAGCCCTTCTATAGTCAAAAAATAATTGTACTCATCCCCTCAAAGATGTAGCAGCTATAGGGCAAACTAACCATGTCACAATGGCTTAAAAATATAATACAGGTTTTTACACAACAAAAGACCCTCCTCAGCCCAGTCTGCTTTCTCCATATGCCAGCAACCATATCACCCTGCAACTCACAACTAGCAACCCACTGAAGCTAAGCAGGTGTGAGCCTGGTCAGTACATGGATGGGAGACCTCCTGGGAAAAACTGGGGTTGCTGCTGGAAGAAGTGTTAGTTGGGCCAGCAGGGGGCGCTCACCCTGTGGTCCATGTGGGTCCTAATGCCCCACTATAGTGATGGGGACACTATACTGTAAACAGGCACTGTCTTTCAGATGAGATGTAAAACTGAGGTCCTGACTCTCTGTGGTCATTAAAAATCCCAGGGTGTTTCTCAAAAAGGCGTCCTGGCCAAATTTTCCATTGGCCCTTGCCAGTTATAGCCTCCTAATAATCCCCATCTATGAATTGGCTTCATTACTCTGTTCTCCTCCCCACTGATAGCTGATGCGTGGTGAGTGTTCTGGTGCACTATGGCTGCCGTTGCATCATCCAGGTGGGCCTGCACATTGTTGGTGGTGGAGGGGAGTCCGCATTACCCGTAAAGCGCTTTGAGTGGAGTGTCCAGAAAAGGGCTATATAAGTGTAAGTAATTATTAATTATTATTAAATTTGTTGCTGAATGCTCAGTGGTTATGCATGTTTTATATTTGTAATCACATACTTGTGATACATTACATCACCTCCCTGAAAAATATATTGACCTCAGAATTTTTACCAATTTCTCACCTTGCGAAGAGGAAGCGTCTTCAAATGAGGTAAAAGAAATATAACATTCTTCTGTTTTGAGAGAGATATTCAGTCTCACACACACACACACACACACACACAGACAACAGGCTTTCTTTTCAAGGTACCTGTATCGGGAGACAGTCCAGGCTCTCGTGAAGCGTAGTTCAGGACCCTATGCAAACGGTATAATCTGCAAGTAAGTGAAGAAGGACATCAGTGAAAGGTACAGCAGGACAGGATGGGATGACAGACAGGGGACGGTGATGGTGGTGATCCGGTGCTCGGGCAGCATGGCAAAGGCAGCTAATCCAGGAAAGCCCAAAATGGGAAATCTGGGGTGCAGTCCAAAGTCCAAAAACCGGGTGATCCATCCACGACAAGACAGGGTTAAAATCCGGAATGGGATCTGGAACAGGAACAAGAAGTTAAAAGAGAGTAATGAAGCCAGGCACTCCGAGCCCCAGTCTCAGATGGTCAGGATGCCGTGATGAAGCCTATGCCGTCGAGTCTCTCCTGGACCTGCTCGTAGGCGGGCTTCCGGCTGTCCATCTCCCAATGCTGAGCCAGGAATAGCAAGAGCACCAGGCTTAAATAATGGGAAACAAAACAGGGGGCAGGTGCACATAATCAACTAAATCCGAAAGGGTCGGAGCGCCCTTAAGAAGAGAGATCCCGATCGTGACAATACCCAATTTGAGAAGAAATTGTTAACTTATCACTAGGGGAACTAAATGTTTTCTGTCTTGATACTCTTTAGGACAGGTTTATTCAAGAGGATGCCTAATTGTCAAAGTAATATTTGCCCATATGACAAATACTTTGTGCCCAATTTGTCAACATATCGTTAATGGTCATAAATTACATAAATTGATTTTTTAATAACTGATCAGGAGAAATGATGGCAACCAAATTCTCCTGCTCTAGCTTTTAATCCTCCATGATTTCACTTCCCAAAATGTTGTAAGAACATCACAGTAAGTCTCTCCCTTCCTCACATTTATTTTTTTATCTCTTGCAATCCATCTCCACCTTTGCAGCTACTCGTTATTCCATTCTTTACTGAACCATGAGGTCCAAACTTCCTTATCCTACGGCCAGGGGGTTGGTCCTCAACCAAGCAGGTTAACCCAACAGTCTTTATAACTAACTTCTCAACAAACATTCAGAGCACATTTTCTGACTAGGTGTTGTAATTCCTTCTTAAGTAAAAGTAGTCACACAGGTAGATCCAAACTATCTTGAAAACCTTTATTTTTCTGATACACAGAAACATTTTCAACCCCTGTTTGTGAGAATTGATTAACTGCCACAAGTATCCGCCTTTATTCGGTCCCCCAGAAACCCAGAGACAAACGTGTGCTACAAAAAGAAGACTCATGCTTCTTTAACTAACTTCTTTAAGAGGTATCAAACAAGAATAAAATAGTTTCTTAATACAAAGATGAACTCAGACTTTAATTAAAAATAACCTTTGTACAGCATCAATAAAAATATACTATTATAATTCTAATAGTCTTCAGGTTTAAAAACTCAGAAAACGGCAAGATAACCATGTGTGTGGCACAAATGTATAGAAAAATACACTAATTGTTATGTAGAACAGACCAGCTGATAGGCAGATCCAAGTGTTATGACCTGGACAGTAATGTCTAGTTATTACAGCACTACACTTGTAGTGAATCATGGCAAACTGACAGCACAGAGCTGCCTGTGATCAGCTCCTGGATCTTCACTTGCTTCCCACATCTTAATGTATTGTTTCGGCAGGACACCATACATCCTTGTGCTGCTCATGCAACATCACTTTCTTGCAAGAGGAGAATATAACAGTTATGACATGAGATGGCCTATTTGTCAGAGTTCAACCCCATTAAAGATTTCTTGGAAAAGCCAGGATGACGAGACCATTGCACAGCCACATAATTATACAGGCTGTACGATGGAAGCAGGACAAAGACCATGCAACCATGGGCATAGTATGCATTGAAGGTTGCTGGTATTGTTTCCAACAGTGGCCACACTCACTAACAGCCTGTGATTTTCACAGTAGACCCCTGCTGATCAACCCTGTTGATGACAAATGTTAATCAGCATATTGAACTAACCTGTCATATCTGTTTAATAAAATGTCAGTGCACTTGCTAAAAATGATATTTTCATTATACTAATAATAATTTTGCAAATCTGTTGTTTACTGTAAATAATAGATCATTTTCTTTATTGATGATTAGAATATTAATACCAAAAGGGAAGATGTCTCAAATATTCTGATTTCAAGACATTCCCACATATGGGAGTAATAATCAGTCTCCAAAACCATTGTCATATTCCATGCCGATTATATAGAGATTGGCCTGAACTTAAAAAGTCAGAAAAGTCAGCACAACTACACACAGAAGGTTCAGAGTCACTTCTTGGACACCAGAGACTCGCGGCCCAGGTGGCAGGGAATCCAGGCCATTACTGACTACAGGACTACTCCACGCACCAGTGACGGAGATGCCTCCCTTCCGGATGCGCTGAATGACTTTTATGCACAATTTGAAGCACTAAATACAGTGCCTGCGAGAAAGACCATACCTCCTCCTGATGATTAAGTGCTTTGCCTGTCCTCAGCTGATGTGAGGAAGACACTAGCAAAAGTTAATCCATGTAAGGCTGCTGGACCTGACAATATACCTGGTCGCGTGCTCAAGGAATTTGCTGATGTTTTTACAGACATTTTAATATCTCCCTGTGCCAGGCGGTCATCCCTGTATGTTTCAAGTCCACCATGATTATACCAGTGCCGAAGAAGTCTACTGTGCCCTGTCTCAATAAATATCTCCCCGTGGCACTCACACCAATTATCATAAAGTGCTTCGAAAGGCTAGTCATGGGCCACATTAAGTCCAGACTCTCCACCTCTCTGGACTCCCCTCCAGTTTGTGTATCGTCCTAACCGGTCTACCGATGATGCTGTATCCATCGCCCTTCACCTTGCTCTGTCCCTGTCCCTAAATAAGGGACACTTATTAAGAATGCTGTTCATTGACTTCAGTTCAGCATTCAACACAATCATCCCCCAGAAACTGATAGAAAAACTGAGCTTGCTGAACCTTAACACCTCCCTCTGTAACTGAATTCTGGACTTTCTGACCAAGAGACCTTAGACAGTCCGGATTGGAAACAACATCTCTAGTACCACCATACTGAACACTGGAACCCCCCTGGGCTGTGTACTCAGCCAGCTCCTGTTCACGCTGATGACTCATGACTCCACTGCTAAACACAGTGCAAATTACATCATCAAGTTTGCTGATGACACGACAGTGGTGGGCCTCATTAGTAACAATGATGAGGCACCATACAGAGAGGAAGTGGAGAAACTAGCAGACTGGTGCTGATCACTCCCCACTGCACATCAACGGCTCCCCTGTGGAGACAGCTAGAAGTACTAAGTTTCTTGGTGTGCATATAACAGTTGACCTTACTTGGACCATCAACACCATCTCCCTAGCTAAAAAAGCACTACAATGTCTCCACTTCCTGCGGCGACTGAGAAGGGCAAACCTTTCCCCCCCAATACTATCCACATTCTATAGAGGTTACCATCAAGAGCATCTTGACAAACTGCATCATTGTTTGGTTTGGGAATTGTAAGGTCTCAGACCACAAGTCCCTGCAATGAATTGTCAATACAGCAGGAAACATAATTGGAGCCTTCCTTCCGTCCATTCAGGACATCTACCACAAACGCTGCACACACAAAGCCTCCAGTATTGTGGACGATCTCTCCCACCCCTCCTTCAACTTCTTTGCACTCCTACCATCTGGTAAAAAGTATCGCAGTATACGGGTCAGCTCCACCAGACAGGATCCTCAACACCCTGGTACCTACTGCACCTACTCCAAATCTGGAAACTTAGTTCTTTTTGCCTAATGTCAGGCATACTGCCTGATGTATTCTTTGCACAATTCTTTGCACAATCCTATAAAGTAAATTGCACTATGCACATTGCACTTTATGTTCCCTGTACCCTGTCAGAAATGTCTATGTCTACATTGTCTATAGCATTGTCTTGTCAGTGCCTTGTCTGTATTCGCACCGTAGACCTGGAGAACTATATCTCATATCAAATATCATATACTTGTATATGGCTGGATTGACAAATAAACTTGAACTTGAACTTAAATCATACCTATAATGTTAGAGAAGGAGGACATACAAGTCCTCTTTGACACAGGACATAGCAAGAATGCATAACATTTAGAACAACTGCCCAAGGCATTTGCAAGGTTTATATATATATTCTTATATATTCTTACCAAGCATGTCCTTTTTCCTAATGCAACATTTATAGTAACATGAGAGGTGATTTGTGGCTGTGTCTGAGCAGTAAAACCCATTTTGAATTAATGTGTTTTAGTGAGCTGAGGAATAAAGAAACTCTGGCATCTCTCTGCTCAGCTCCCTGGGGGTCTTCAAAACTGCACTGAACTGCACTGTGACTTCTTGCAGACCTTCAATTACACAATACATTGTAAGGAATGTTTTTGAATTTAAAGAATGCATCTGTCTGAGGATTTGCAACCAAATGCATCTCTCAGTCTGAAGTCGGATACTAATTTGTGCAAAAATCTCCAAAAATTTGTACCAAAATCTGTATTTTAATCTACAATTTGAAGTTGTATACTGTTAATGTGATTACCTATTTTACATAACATATTACAGTAAAAATGTAATGTTTTATACTAAAGTATGTCTCTGATATTCTTCTGAGTCCCTTGGAAATTTGGCAATAACCTCTAAAAAGTTAATGGAGGTTATGTTATCACTGATACCATGGACAGCAACAGAAACAGGGTGCATTTCAATTAAAAGTTTTTAAACTATTTTTTTCCCATTTTTTTTAAATGAGAGACTAAGATAAACATAGCAATTCTAAAGCACAGTCAGCTTTACTTTAACATAATCTCTACTCCTATGTTTTCCATTTGGCCTGAGTCGTTTCCAAATATTCAAACCTGTGGTATGCAATTCAGCTCATGAAATGCAAATGAGAAGGAGACTCTACAAATCTCTGCACATCATTTGCTTATTTTTAATTAAATTTGGGCAATTTAGCAAACATTTGTATTTCTTCTGCATGACTCTGAAAGCTACACTCACTTTTTGTGTGTGTTCTCACAGAGCAACTGCAACAATCTGCTACACATGCCACTACCATATGGCATCCTGTAGACTTTCAAAGATTGTATTTCAGCGTGTTTTCCAAATTTTTTATACATCCTGCAAGCCAAGCCAATGTAGATCTGCTGACTCTTAATAAATTACCATAAAAGTCACACCAAATCCCTCCAAAATCCTCAACCCCTTGATGAAATCCAGTGGGATTATCTCACAAGACAGCAAGACTTAATTACTGAACGAATAAGAAACAAAAGGCCAGCAGAAGATAAAACACTCCATAGATGTTATAATTCTGCAGCACATACTGTATATCAATGCTGATTATGATAATTGCACATAATTACAGAGATTTCTGCTTGCTGCAAACAAGTTCGAGAAGAGGTTAATAGAATGTAGCTGTGTCTTTGACAAAGAATAAAAATAAATAAAATTATATACTTTCCCATGCCTGGAATTTGTTTATTTGGCAGTATTTGGAAAAATAACCTTTGCTTTTTTTCTTTCCTGACCCAGTTAGCTGAAATGCTTCAATTTCTATAATTTTATTGGTTTAATCTCTCTGAATGCTATGTAAAAACTCTGGCTTTGGACATATTTTTTTCTGAGAAACATATTTTGTGGGTCCAAGAAAATGTTACAAATGTAAAGTTAAGAATAAGCACTACTTCACAAAATATGCATTTTATCTTATTTTGGAGGAAGACATTCTTGATACTAAATTTGAATAGCCCACTAGAAGAAAGATACTTTAAGACTGTCTTTTGGTTAATTTCTGTGCTTTTGCTTCATCAGTATGATTATATACCTCAAAATAAATAAACTAATTGCATGCTGGCCCTTTAACAGGTGATGAGGCACCATATAAAACAGAAAACAAGCACAACAACCTTTACAACATTAAAAAGGGTTGACAAATCCCAACAGAAACAATAAACTCAGCCTTGCATTAGCTGAAGTTCATCCAGAATCTCTCCTCACTTTTGAAAGCGAACCGCATGGTTGTGATACAGAGCTAAAACCAGGTTAAAACCATTTGTCAAAAGCTCACCCTTTTCTGGTCCAATCCCTGGTCAATTGGCTCAGAGATATACTGTTTGTGATCCTGTATAGCAATGGACTCGAGGTCTTCAACATGTTTAACCAAGCTAGAAGTCTAACGTTGTACCCTAGTGACCTCTCCTCTTCGGTACAACATCATAATTAAACTTTGCTCTTTCTTTATAAACCAAACAATTATGTACAGTAAATGAAAAATGCATTGCTTCATTCATGGATGTCTCTCACCTACTGACCCAAACACAAAACAAACTGGAAAAACAACTTTTAGATATGGATATGACAAATACTGACTTAAAAAGCTGCAACTTATTTGAAAAAGCTTTTTTTTTTTCATTGGATTCATATCAGGCTATAGATTATCATAAACTTTGAATTCATTACTTTTTATTAAAATCAAAATATCTGTTTGGGGGCAAACATACTGTTGTTAAAAAATGAATGGATTTTTCAAATTGTGAAAAGTTCAATCCATCACAATTTAGTATCTGACAAGATTCTTCTGCTTGACTGTCATTCAACAGTTAATCAATAGTGTGGTTCTGGACAAAATGTGATTGCATCTGCTCTCTGTGCACTATTACAATTAAATCTGAGACATCAATATGAAGAAAATTACACTGGCATACAGTACTGTCAGGGCAACTCCACCAAAGGGGCCACAATCCTGCGGAACTCCGTGCTGGTCCCAAGCCAGGAAAAAGGAGAAGGTTAACCGGCAGAGTGCGAATACTGCTGATTGTAAAAACAAAAACACGACTGAAATGCTGCGTTGGACACCAACAGAGTTGATCTCTATGGACAGTGATGAATATGATGATGAATCAGTCAGCCAGTTTGTACAATGTTCTAGGTCTCCTGCTGACATTTAAAAATGAAGACACATACTGCAAAGGCACATTTCAAAGGAGCCATGCAAGAAAACAGCTCTCTGTTTTCAGATGGTCTGGAAAATAAAAGGGCAATTTAATCATTTGTGAAACAGCAGTTTTATCTGTATTATTTGTAGGGTGAAAACCAATCTCTTTTTTTTTCAAACATAGAAGAGTTTTGAACAGACAGGATGAACAAATTTTGAAATAGAGTTGTAACGGACAAAGTGGAGAAGAAACAATACCAGAAAATGAGAGCCCAAGCAGAAACTCATAACAATGAGACTCCAGGGAGTCACAGGAGGAGCCACTGTTCCTGCAACATCATGAGCAGCAGAGAATATCCCAGGCCCCTGGCGAAAGACTGCGGTTACTGGCCTCATATGGAAGCAGTAAAGTTTAAGCAAAATAAAATTATAAGTAACTTACACAACCCTGCAGTTATGAGACCAGTGACGTACAGATTCACACTATTTAAAGTTTACATTTTTTAATAATTTGTTTTTCTCTAATCTTTTTTAAGTTTGGAAATTATGGCACTTCTCATTATTTCATATACTTTAGGTTAACAAATGTCAGAAAAAATAGCCTGCCTGTATGATAGGATACAATTTAAGATTATTATTTTGGTAAAATTATTTGGTTTTCCAGAAGTAGAACAGGGTGTGTCATTTGCCGTTCACATCTTGAAAGTTTACATCAGACAAAGCATTTGCAGTTGACATCTTATTGCACTACTCAAAGCATCATTCAGGAAACAAATGCAACAATTAGTATGGTTTGAGGTATTTGCCAAGCTGTAGGTGGGCTGAGAGACAGGTAAACACAAATGATCAAGGGGGATTTCCTGGTGATTTAGTATGATTAATTAACTTCATGGTAAATCTTTAAGGAGTTTAAGAGCAATAGAACACAGTACAAAAAACAAAACCAGAGTAGAGGAGAGGACTGGGAGGGAAACAGAAGGAGGCCAGAGAAACAGAGAAGACAGTGAAAAGAAGAAACAAGCCCCTCACCCTTCACTTCCTTTATGATTGTGTTATGCGAGAAGACTTTATTCAGTCCTGGATCAGGCAAAACAAATTTGGTTCAGTAATCTGAACCTTGTTTCAAAGAGCTTGCCATCCTATTTATGTTAGGAAATTCTGATTTCCTTTATTGTAGAATCCTCAGGGTACAGTTGTTCTTTTTTAGATGGTGATTTTTAGAAAAAAGGAAAATAGATTCCCATTCACTTTTGAGCAACCTTGTGGTAGAAAAGGAGATTTAGTCCATACTGATTTTCTTTTATTTTGGAAACAGGGTTTGTTTTCTTTTTGGCCCTTGTAAGTTTTGAATAATGTCTCAGGATACAGGGCTAACATTCTGGGTTTCTGGGTTTGTAGAGCGTATGCTTCTGAGACATGTACAGTATATACATGTTAAAGTATAACTGGTGTATGTTATGTGATATCTTGTGCTGTTTAGTTGTGTTACTTTCTTGTTTAATATATATCTGTTTGTACAAATGTTTGACTCTGATTCTTTCACCAGAGCTGTGCCAGAGAATATACAGAATATACATTATACAGTACTTTATGTTTGTGTTTATTTCATTTTGAAATAAAAAACAATACAATACTATATGATCACTTTATTAGCCCTATACAATTTCTTGCATTAGGGATTTGTCTTTTAACATACCCCAGCTTGTTCTCCATAACACACATAGACAGGGAGAGAGAAACTAGGGGTTAGAGCACAGGGTCAGCCATCCTACAACACCCCTGGAGCAGTTAAGGGGTTAAGGGCCTTGCTCAGGGGCCCCAACAGAGGATGATTCCTCCACCAGCCACAGGATTTGGACCAGCAACTTTCTAGCCACAGGCGCAGACCCTTAGCCACAGGGCCACCACACCGCCTGTATGAACTGTATAAACATTGTCTGTACACCTATCAATGAAATAATACCATCTTGTCACTCGTGTATCATATGATAGAGCTCCTTCAAGAATAAATATACTGTAGATTTACATTATTGCTGCAAGGTAGTATATAGGATTCTCAGATGCTTTTAATATGTAGTAAATCTGAAGACTGAAGCAAATAAACATCAATGTTTCTCCTTTTCATTTATCCTGATATGTTGTGTTTCCTTTACTAAAATAATGCAGTCAGTTAATGTCATTAGTATTTTCTATTACCAATTATAAATGTAAAACATCCAATCTGGAGAGCACAGTGCTTTTTCTTTGACCGTCTTGTGTAAGTATGTAACATTCTCTAACATTATTCTAGTTTTAGCAAGCTTAAGTGTATTAAAAAAATTCAGATTACATGGAAATTAAGAAAAAGTGCTGACTTGTAGCCTTGTTCTTCCATTTAATTAACTCTAGTCTCAATTAAAAAGAATGGATCACTCTTTTTAGTATTCACAAAATTTGACAAATTAATACTTAAGGCTGAAAGAAATTTACCTGCTTATGTTAAAAACACGATAGTCACTGTTGTAGTTTTAGTCATAAATCTAAACAGTTTGCACTATTGTATGTTCTTCTTTTTAAGGTGGATTCCAATTATTAAGTTTAAAGTCACCAATAGAAAAAAAAACATACCAATAGAAAAGACCATTATTTTATGACTCCTTATACAGTAACTATTTTAAACAGTAAATTATTTAAGCTGTATGTCATTAAGCATTGGGAGTTGCAACTAACAATAAAGTAGAACTGTACAGTATTTATATAATAGACATCCACATACACAGCCAACACTTTCAGTCACAAAAGTTAACAGAAAGTTTTAAATAATATTATGTACCATATATAATAAGGGAAAACAAAGTAATAGGCGTAATAGTAATAGTAATAGTAATAGTACTAATAGAAGAGTGAAAAGGAAAGACAAAAAGATGAATTTATGGACTTGCAATAAAGGCATTGTTGTAAGTACTGACCTGCCTAAACACTTGCAAGTGCTAAAATATGTTTGCAAATATTCTTCAAAGGTAATTTTGACTGTAGGATCGAAATGTAGGATCATACGATTGCTGAAAAACACAATGATGTTATTTAAAGTTATTTTCTGGCATTGATACAGTGGAAAAAGAAAATGACATCAGTCTTATAAATACTACCATTAGTATGGTTAAAAAAATAAATTCTTCTTTTCTTCTTCCTGTTTATCTAAAAATGAAAGAGGAGGTAAAATATGGAACAGAGGAGGTAATACAATGGAACAAAGTGATCAGGGACCCATATTTAAGCTGTAATCACATGGTGATTATTGCCCCGAAAGCTCCTATCTATTCCAAATCACTTAATTTTAAAGAGGTCTGACTATTCTAAAGTTTACTGTACTCTTGTGTGTCTCCATACTCTTATGTATTAGGTTGGTTTCGGTAGGTTGTGGGATGTGTACATGATGAAAGCACGAAGACACATATACTGCGCAGATGTGCTGATCAGATGTAATTGAAAATGTTGTGGTGATGACTGAAAAATAAAAATGACATGTCTGAAAAGAAAAATGAGTTGCTAGACAATCTGAAAGGGATGTTGCTGCTGTTTTTAGGAAGCTTGCCCACAGATGTTAAATTTATAACAACAGAAGCAGGAAAAATAATTCTAATTTGAAAAAAATAGCATCACATCTTGCAGCTTTGCAAATGTTGTGAAAAAAAGGGCTTTGCAGCTTTCCTCTCTGGACACTAAATTATATTTTAGCATAACGCACATGACTAAACATCCATCCATCCATTTTCTAACCACTTTATCCAATTTCAAGGTCACCGGAGTCTACCCAAGTAATGGGTGAAAGGCAGGAGACACGCTGGACGTGACACAAACACAGACACAGACATGCACCAGAAACCTTTTAACCTACTAGTTTGTCTTTGGACTGTGGGCTGTATTTTGGTTCTTACGAAGCTCAGGCATGGACATAAACTTTAATGTAATTGTTTGACACCAACTGTAGAGAGTATAAACAGTACATACAGTGTCTTTCAAAGGAATTCAATTTTCACATTTATTGTTTAAAAGTTTGCAGTAAACTTTCAAATAGCAATTAATATTTGTTATAAACACATCCTACTCCACACATTCAAAGCCAAAAACAAAAAGAAAGAAGTAAATAGATATTATAAAAGAAATATGGAAAAGTCATGATTCCATAAATATTTTAACCTTTTTCTCTGGCAAACCAAATTTAAGTGCACAAGATTACCTTAACGAGCCACACAGTTAGATGAGCAGCCTCTCTCTGTGCAATAATAATAGTCTACATGTTTATAGAATAAATACACCTATCTCTGAAAGGTCCCTCAGTCAGGTAGTGAATTTTTAAGTAAAGATTCAACCTTAAAAAATCAAGCAGCTTTCAAAGCAACTCATGGATAAAAATGGCGCAATTCAGGAGATAGGTCTAAAAACATTTCAAAGATGCTTAATATCTCTTTCCATATGGTGAAGACTGTCGTTAAGCAGTGGAAGGCACCCTGCCTTCCATGCCACCACAAAATCAATGGTAAGAGAGTTAAACATCTCAGTGGAGACTGGGGAAAATATCAATGGGCCAATAATGTCCTGCTCAGTCCACAAAGGGTGGTTGTATGCAAATGAAAAACATACTCGTTTCTGTACTATGCCTGTTCCATGCCATATCCTTATTCCATTCAGTACCATTTTCTTAAAATATGCACTGCTGGTGGTAGCAAATTTGATTTGATTATGGTTTTTCATTGATATTGAAGAACGTCTTGAAGATTACAGGAATTCTGAAATCTACATTAACATTTCAAATATCTAATTCATTATTAGACACTATATTCATGATTCATATGTCCGTCTTGCATGTTCTGAAGTCTCAGTTTTGGACTTCAAGCTTGGCTTCCTGCACATTATACCGCTGACTCTGACCTGCAGCTATGACATCTGCAAGTGATTGGCCATCACTTCAAAGCCCACTTACATGAATAAATGATATGATGTTTTAGATGAGGCCTTTTTTTGCTACAGTTTTTTCAAAGGATGATTCTTTTCATTTATAGAGTCAAAGTTTTTATTATAGTGCAGCAACCTGCTGAATGTATGCAGTCTGATTTGGTACACTACATCACTGAAAATGTTGTAGTCTACTTGTGGTCTACATCACCTTTCTGTATAAGCTGCCTGACAAAGCTGTCTTTTTCAGGTCCTTCTCCCTTGGCAAAGCTCCCATGTTGCCACTGGGGAGGTGGCCCTGCCAATAATATACTGTCTATAGGAAGCTGATGTGGGTCTCTGTCTATCCACTATCTTCAGACTACATCTTTGGGACAACATCTGCTTCTCAGGAGGTCCCAGTCACCCCAGGGTGTGATTTCCTGTAGATGAATGGAAAGCCTCTGTGCCTACCTGGTGTCTGTGTGGCACAGTGGTCTGGTACTGTTTTCTGTTCCCTGGGCTCACTCTCCCCCACCAGATAAGACACAGGGAATCCTGCTGGCTTCTCTGCAAATCCAGAGTCACACTTCTCCCTCCCATCAAGTATGCTGACGATACCACAGTCGTGGGCCTGATCACTGACAACAACTTGCAGACTAGTGCCGAACCAACAACCTATGTCTCAACATCAGCAAAACCAAAGAGCTGATCATTGACTTCCGGAGACAAGGAAAAGTCCACTCCCCCATCTACATTGAAGGGTCTGCGGTGGAGATGGTGAATAACTTCAAATTCCTAGGTGTTCACATCTCTAAGGACCTCACATAGGCACTCAACAACTCCAGTCTCATCAAGAAGGCACAACAGCGGCTGTACTTCCTGAGAAGGCTGAAGAAAATCCGCCTGCATCCACAGATGCTCACCAACTTCTACAGAGGTACAGTGGAGAGCATACTGACCAGCTGCATCACAGTCTGGTACGGCAACTGCACTGCATCCGACCGTAAGGCACTACAGCGGGTGGTCAAAACTGCCCAACACATCATCGGCAGTGCATTTACCATCCATCTAGGAAATCTACAGTACAACACCAGAAGTCTGAAAAAAGCCACCAAAATTATGTCTTACCCCCCTCACCCCAGTCATAACTTGTTTGTCCCCCTACCATCTGGCAGAAGGTTTCAGACGCTCCAGTCACACACAACTAGACTCCTAAATAGCTTCTTCCCCAGAGCTGTCAAGCTGGTGACGCCCCCACACCCTCCCATCATACTATGATCTCTCCTCACTTCTTCCTGTACCCACAATGACTGTTCTCCAACACCACTACATACACGACAACTGAATGTAAGCTGAAATTATACTTAAAACTGTACTAGTTGTAATATCTATTAATCACCGTATTTTTGCACTGTTCCCCGAACTACTTTTGCACTGTTTTTGTCCTGTTGTATTCTTTTCTCTGTTTGCATATTTGCACAGTTTTGATTACACTGTTATGTTATTACACTGTTATTGTTATTGTTACTGTCTATTGTCTTGTCTTCTGTTCTATTTATATACTGCACCTGAGTGACTAATGAGAAACACTTTTCACTATACTATGCACCCGTGTAAGTATAATGACAATAAAGTTAAATTAAGTTGAATTGAACAGCAGATAATAATGAGGGAGAAAATTGTTTTCTTCCAACTGATTAGGTGACTGTGGGAGGACAGTCATTCCCCACACCATTCTGGGGAATTTAGCTCATACAAAAGTGGCCATATTGTCTGAACGTACTGTCCTATCACAATATGTAAAATATTTACTTGCATGGAAAACTATGATGGCGGTTTCTGTGTGTGATCTGCATGTTCCATTTGTTTTTTCAAGGTACTCTGCTTTCCTACCAATCTTCGTAGACATGTTGGCCAGGTTCATTGGCTTTTCCAGTTTGTCTCCTTCTCCAAACCCTGCAAACATCTGACACACCATCTAGGGTGAAAGGTTTGTGGCTGCCCTGTGATAGGTACCAGGTTGCCATTATCCTCATCAGGACAAGTGACTATGATCTCTGTGAAATTTGTACAACTTACAGAGATGGTAGCAGAACAGAATGCAAGTTTATAGAGGTTTATAGAGAACAGAAAATAGCTGGAAATAACTCTGTCTAGCACTAAAAATAATCCTCGGTATTAAAACAAATTTATCATTATTTATTCATACATGTTTTTAGAAAAATAAGGTGTCTGGATTTTTGTATATTGATTACATGTTTTTGGGATCATTTTGACATTTTGATCAATTGATCACTCGTGACTGAACATGATGCACTTCAGTGACTCTAATTGTTGTATAAGCACCTCATCAGAGTGTGGAACAGGTAATAAGGTGAATGTCTAGCCTGGTGAAAATAAAGAAAAAAAAACAGGGAGATACCAATACACCCTACGTATATAGAGAACAACATTTCCGTGACACCTGGTCATCTGGTGACAGCCGTGAAGCCAAGTCTTCTTTAGCAATCAATTAAGGTTTTGTGTAGGTTAACTAAATAAATTTCAGCAAGTGTGGCACAGTTATGTTAAACAATGTGCTTTCGATTCGTAGCATCATTAGAATTATGTGGTTATCCAAGAGTGGAACAGATTGCACATACAGCAATAGCATTGCAGTTTCATCATTATTGCCATTTAAGGAGATGAGACTCCAGTTACAAGTGCAAGGCTGCCACTACAAGTACAGTCGATCTGTGCTGTTGATTTGTACTGTCTGGGTCAACCCCGTTCCAGACGTGACATCACGCCACCACTTACGTCCCGATTTCTGTCTGCAGCCATTTTTGTGCGGTCAAAGATGGTCAAAGATAACAAATTCAATCACCTGCCTGGGAAAGTAATGTCCATCAACCGTTGCAGCTTTAGGGGTATCACAACATCTACAGTATTCATTGGTTCAAATTTAGGCAGGTTGTCATTGTAAATGGAATGTGTTCTCAATTTCCTTGGTTACATAAAAGATTAAGTAAAAGAAAGCTATAGAATGTTCTCATAGACTGCAGCTGTAGCTTCTGTTTTATTTTTTTGCTTCTTATCGGTTTAATTTCCAAAGGGGTGGACAGCCAAATCTTCCTCTCACAGGACTTTGAAATCTCTTGTTTGATAAAAGTGCCTGGGCATGGTTTGAAAAATGTGGGAGGCCAACCTAGTTGTTTTCTGTTTTTTTTTCGCAGGAGGATGTAGCTACAGGAGATGAATTCTGTGTGAGTATCACTCAGCAGGTCCTGAGAAGAAAATGCAAATAGATAAAGCTGACAATCTTATTTCCTTCCCTAGACAGTACTTAATCAGAGTAAAAATATGAAGAGCTTTCCATGATGTCATGCAATATTCCCAGAAGGTAATAAATGCACAGGAATTTTTGCAGTACATAAATTTACAGGAACAAAAAAAGAAGCATTAATTGCTCATTAAAGTTCCATAATATTTTAATTTATTCTAGACACCACAAAACACTATAGGTTAATTCTTGACATCTGTACAGTAGCTGCACCAGCAGTTTTGGTTTGGAGAATCGTCATGTTATTGCAGAAATATAATATTGTGAATATTTCCAAATGCATCAAAGAGCTATTATTTTAAGTCTGGAAAGTTAAAGTTTTAACAGTTATCATTAGCCCACACAATGAATTTCCATGAAAATAACTGCAATGCTTATAGCATAAAAAAAATATCTGTAGAAAACTTTGATCAGAAAGATGCCAATGATGGTTTGGTGTAGACAAAGAGAACTAGGACATGATTTTTATTTAATCACTGGCACAAACATCAGCTCAATTATGAAGTTTAGAAATGATGTTTTAAACAAAATAATAATATAACCTTATATTATATATATTATAATCTTATAATAATAATAAAATCTTAAATCACATTAAAAATTATTACTCTTTTTATAAGTAGACTATTATTAAGAACAAGTTTGTATTGTGTTACCATTCTTTGGTCTAAACTACTGAGTAAATGAATGATTTGCCAATTTTTCTGTGTGAAGTGCTTTCAGGTCCTTTTGAAAAGTGCTGCAGGAATGTGTATTGTTGTTGCATGTGAAAGGTATTTATATTCCGTTCATGTCATCTGACAAACTAGATAGAGTTCAGAAGTTTGAAATCTGGGACAGATGTTGTCTCTGGACAGTTATGCTGCTTTTTCTCCTCTAAGGCCAGCGTTCTGTCTGCATTAGGTGAAGACAATAACCACAGCTCTGCCGAACAGAGCTGCTTATGGGCTGAGCAATTTTCCTTTAGTTTTGCCAGAGGTTAAAGAAATAATATAACATTTGCAAGTGCCAATTTGCTTGTTGGTTAAAACTGTTTCTTTGAGCCTTAAAATTTAGGGTATGCTTGGAGGGTTTTGTTGGACCAATGGGATTCAGACGTGTTTCTGTTTTGTGCATGCAGAAAATGTTCTCCCCAAAAAATAATTTTAAGAACAATCCGGAAAAGATTTCAACTGCACAAGCACAAGCTTCTAAATGAAAGCTGGAAATTATGATGTGAAAAACTACGTATTCCAGTTGGAGGCAACTGTTTTTTATCATGGGGGAAAAAAAGAGCTGTGAGCTATGAAAATATTTTAATTTGGGATATCCTCACGCATGGACCACTGCCTTTAATATACCAGAGGTTGTGTTCGCAGGCAGGCATCCGGCCCTCTGTGCATGACAGGCTCTGACAACCACGTATAAAAGCAAATGATCTTTCCAGAGACATTTCAGCATTGCGCTGAGCTGTCAGGCTTACACAAGATGAACTTCAGTGTGCACTGGGCATGCTCCAAATTGGCTTTACACAGGCAACTGTGGTTAGAGTCATAAGCCTAAAGCAGTCATTAGCAGTCAGTGGGTGATCCCTTCTGTCCACGGGATTGCACCAAGCACAAGCACTCTGTGGAAAATTAGACGCACTGGGATTGGTCCATGGAGAGAGGTGCATATCATTTGTTTCAGGTCTTTGAAGAGCAAAAGCACACTTCAGTCACTATGAGTGAGCAGAGTCAATTGATATTGCTCTTTGTTTGGAAACTGCATTGCATAAAAGGTGACTTTTTCACTGTAAAATGTTATAAATGTGTCCCTGTCTTGAATTAATCCCACAAAAAAAAACATTGCCAAATATTTTAGAAACAACATTCTTATTATAAAACATACAGTATTTTCTTTTCAGATTTTCAATTTTCAATTTTCAGATTGTTTTTAAAATGTTGCTGTGAAAGAAAAACATCCAATTTGCCTGGACTGAAATACCTGAGAATTGCCTATGAGAACTCATGAGATAATTCCAGAAGCTTAGAAGATTTTTGCGCTCTCTTTATATTCTCTGATAAAATATGTGGGCTATTTTAGCATTCACTATTATAACTGTTCTTGAATGTACATATAATTAACTATTTACATGTTGCAATAACAGTGGAGTATTTTTTAATGGAATGTATTGCTGTTTCTCTCCTTCATATCTGTTTGTTCTATCATGAATAATATCCATATTCCTACAGAATACAAGAAATGTGCAACACATTACGTGACCTGTGAATGCACTCCATGATTAGCATGAAGCCATAAAGTACTGTTCGAGTTTTAGTCTTTCTGCAGTATAACACAGGATCAAAGAGAGTTTGTACCTTTGAAGATTTTGATGAAAATAAAGTGCATGAGAAAAAATTGATAGCAGTTAAGATGCACAGCTGTAAGAGAAAGCCTCAGAGTTCATCAGACATGAAGTGTCTGATATTTGGAATTTGCGAGGCAAACTGTTAAGAGTTAGCTGTTTCCAAAAGTTCAACACATGGTGCTGGCTTTTTTGAACAGTTAACAAGGCTGTTTCTTATCATCTCCAAACACCGCAGTATTGGATCTTATACAACACTGTGTGAAACATGATAAGGCACTCTATTGGCTTCTGGGAAAAGTGGCATAGTGTGAATGTGTTGCGTTTGTGTCTCTTGCCTTGCTCCCCATGCTTTTCCAGGCCACTGTGATCCTGAATTGGTTAAGCAGTTATTGAAAGTAATGTATAATAATAATAATGTCATGATTGCATACAGAAAGTATTCAAACATTAGCTATGGTTAATCTTGTTCCTTGTTCAAGAAACAAAACATACATTACAAGGTCACAGGGATTGACTTGTGTAAATCATGAACACAATACAAGCATACGATGGTGGTTGATACATACAAACAACATTGTATCAAACAAACTTACACTGATATCAGGAACACTTTGAAAGTGGAAAGCAGGCTCAAGATAATATCTAATGTCAATGACAGTCCTACCCTGCCAGCAGCCATATCACCCTGCAACTTACAATTGGCAACCCACTGAAGCTAAGCAGGTGTGAGCCTGGTCAGTACCTGGATGAGAGACCTCCTGGGAAAAACTAAGGTTGCTGCTGGAAGAGGTGTTAGAGAGGCCAGCAGGGAGTGCTCACCCTACGGTCCAGGTGGGTCCTAATGCCCCAGTATAGTGACAGGGACACTATACTGTAAATAAGCGCCATCCTTCGGATGAGATGTAAAACCGAGGTCCTGACTCTCTGTGGTCATTAAAAATCCCAGGGTGTTTCTCGAAAAGAGTAGGGGTGTAACCCCGGCGTCCTGGCCAAATTTCCCATGCCTCCTAATAATCCCTCTCTATGAATTGGCTACATTACTTTGTTCTCCCCCCCCCCCACTCCGACGGCAGGCAGAGCGACGCGCCGGTTGGAGTATTTCTCAGTCACAGTTAATGGCAACATCAGCTCAAAGATTTGGTTCAAACCCACCAAATGGAGACTGGTGTGCCGACAAGCGGACCCTGCTGATGTGGGATTAATGCTAGGAAAGAGAGAATGACAGTCTTACCCTAAAACAGCCAAACCCCAAAAGCAAAAAGTTACTTCCCTCTTTGATCCTCCTGCTATTCAGCTAAAGGCCATCATGTCAAATTAGCCATAGCGAACTATACAATTAGTTGAGCGGAATGTGTCTCTGTTCAAAAATAGTGGTTAACATTATTTCAGAGTTAATCAGTCTCTCTAAGGTCCTTCAGTCAGTTAGTGAATTTCAAGCAAACATGCAACCATGAAGAGTAAAGAGCTTTCAAAACAGTTTAGGGATAAAGATGTACAAAGGCACCAATCATGAAAAGGGTAGAATAAATTTGAGGTGAAGTTGATCATTAAGAAGTGGTAGGTATATCCTACTCTCCAGACACTGCTTAGATCCAAACTGAACAGCTGGCAAGGAGGAAACTTGCTAGGGATGCCACTGGGAGGCCGATAACATTGAATATTTTTCAATGGCTCAGATGGGACAAAATGTGAATGTGAAGTTGGCCTGTATGTCAAAGTAGAGAAAAGGAAGCCCTTACTGAAAAACGATCTTGTTTGCATCAAAGTATTTAAAATAAACTGCAAAATGGCAAAATACAAGGCAAAATGGGAACATTTTTATTTAAATTCAAAAGGTCTAGTTCAAGCACTGTACCCAGTCAACATACAGTATCACATCCTTACTGTGAAGCATGGTGGTGCATTATGTTGTGGAGTTGCCTCTTAACAGCAAGAAATTGGAAACTTGTCACAACTCAGACAATGGATGGAGCAAAGTACAGTACAAAGAGTACAGTACAGAACAATGTACAGTTCAAATCTTTGAAGAAAACCTCTAAGTGTTTCAGTCTGCTAGAGACCTAAAACTGGGATAAACTTTCACTTTTCAGCAGGAGAATGAAGAAGAAACAGAATGTCCTTGAGTGCCTCAGCCAAAGATTCAGAATAGAATTCCAAATCCTACTAAGAAACTGCAGAAAGACTTGAAAACTGCTGATAATCTGTTAATAAGCAATATCCAAGTACTTCTGCCAAACAAATCTGGGAATTTGCAAAATATGGTAAACAAAATGATAGTGGTATGCCATCCTTGCTTAAAGTTTTGTACTATGTGACCCAAACATTGACAAAAAGCCTCTGTGTACGCATATAATACTGTATGTAATAAAGATAAGAGAATTTACAAGTTTCGTATGGACTGTCCATGAGAGGGAAACTGTGAAAAGCTTGTTGCCAGCAAAGAGGGGTTTGATAAGTTTAAAAAGCATTACAGTCTACATACAGTAACTGGAAGTTAGGAGGGGAAGTGGGATTAGCAGATGAGGAGGCAATAACTACGTTTACCGCTGAACTGAAGATGATTGATTCAAAAGACCTGATCAGGTATTCAGGGCTGATGAAACTGACGGTTTTGGTAGCATACTGTATGCTTGATCGATAAATTGTCCGACGCAGCTGGAAAGGGATTACTGTAATTCCTTAAATTAAGTTTAGAGTTTAGTATGAAGAGATAAGCAAATAGGATTCTGGAATTGGAATTCATTGGACATCTGTATAACATTTGGCTTTATAAAGATACTGTGGGTGATGTGGTCAGTGGCTCGAAACTTGTTTTTGATAAAAGAGAACTTTTTTGAAAGCAACAATTGTTCAAAGAATCCAATCCCTTTTCCCTTCCTTATCCCTTAATTATCCTATCTGAATTGTATAGTTTATTTATTTATTTCTTACAAAGGGTTGAAAAAATGAACATACTGTGGGAAAAAATAACTAATAATATTAATAACAATAATAACACTGTAATTTATGCCTGAGATGTGGAAACTTTGTCCCTGAGTTCTCATAATTGATACAGAAATCCAACAAAGAATAATTGGTTGGTCATGGACTGTTGGTCTGGAGTGGCAAAGGGCAGTAAGGAGAGGTTGTGCAGAGGTTAAAAGTGCATGCTAGGAGGCTATCAGCCATGTGGAATGGGAAGAAAAGGCACATGAAAGAGATCATCAGACCACAGTGTGGGAATTAAGCCAATACAAAGGAATATTGTGGATATATTAATATTAACGATGAATCCTACTAATTTCTTTTACTAAAAGTGCATTCCAACCTAGGGGATACAGAGTTCTGAGGTTGCCTTTAGTGTAACTTTCTGCACACTTCACCTCATCTCGTTTCAAATGATCCATTTGGTATAGAAACACACATTTATTTAATTATAAATGTATTCTTTCTTATAAAGACTGAAGGTCAAATCTCTTGAATTGCAACCATAAAAATAGACTATTAGGGATAGAACTGAGTCTTTTTCCAGAGGTTTCAAGATCTAGGCAGGGTAGACAAACCTCAGTGAATCTTTTCCATAAGTCATTACAGTGTTAAAATTGCTGGTACATCTGATTCAAATAAGAAAAAACATGAGATTTCATATAAACTCAAAAGTTCCTTTAAGAATGCTTAGGATTGCTAATCAGCAATTTCTATTCCAATATGAAGGAGAAATGATAGTAATGAACTCCCCAGAAAGGAATTTCAGTTTAACACATTTATTGGCCATGAAACAATGGTCTGAGGCATTTAAAATAGTATTTTGTTTGTCACTTCATCACTGCACACCTCCTCATCTTCATGTATCACTTAAAAATATTTACTTTTTGTAGCAGTATCGTCTGTAAAGAAAGGATACACCCATAAGAACCAGTGCACAGTACATTATTTTATGTAAGTTAGTAAGAGTTTCACAGCTACATATTACTTATGCTGAAAATTGTATTTAAAATGACTTTTTTATATTATCTGTAGGTGAATAGCACCACTCACTGGTGAAACCACTGAATTGTCAAACTTGTTCAATAACGCTTATATTACTAACATATTAACATATTGTTAAAAAATAAAAAATCAACCTTCTAATGTTTCTACAGTATGTAAATCAAGTATATTTTTGTTAATTATTTCTGGAACAAGCACTACAACACCACTCTGTGGTACTGAGAAATGTTTGCCCAGAATCTGCTTTAAACACATACAGTAGAGCACGGTGATTTAGAAACTTGTGTTACATCTAGTAATCAAATGTCTGGTAAAACTGTAGAGTGCAATAGGTAAACCACTTCATTTTGAGTGCACATCCCCTGTCAAATGTCACAGAATGGTAATCCTGTATGTGCAGAACTGGTCATGTTGCAGATGTCAGTTGAGTCTTAATTTAGTCTCACATTACCACACAATAAAAACTACATTTTTTTCGTTGCCGATAGTTTTACAGGAAAAAAAATGCCAGAAATTTTAATTGCAACCTCTTTTTTTAACTTTGTATTATAATAAGATTAATGTGGTCTGCACATTTAAATATAATTCTTACATTCATGTAAAATAAATATATTTTCTTTTCTGTCAGACACATCTTCTCTTGCCTCATAAGTCTGTAACACATGGAACCTATGAGTTATGGCAGTCATTTTTCGAGTCATCACATTTTCTTGCTGGTACTCATGTTGTTCTTTGCATTAGAATGTACTTGTTATTTCAATGTTATGTTGTAATATTGGCTTTATTATATTTGCTGGACTATGGGATTTTTACTAGAGGAAATGCAGTCCATCTAGCCCATTTGGTTGTACAGCATCTCATTAATTTGAGGGTCATCCATGAGTTACTCTGCAGAAGCCAGGATATCTGTAACATGTCCAGGGAGCTTCTTTCATGCTCTCACGTGCCCCCTGTCTTCATTTTAAACACCTTTCCACGTTTCCTCTGGTGCTGTTTATTCTGAAGATGTCTACTCTGCTGATTTCGTCAGTACTATTTGGAATTTGGAATACCTGGATCCGGTCCCGTTTTCTTTGTTCATTAATAACATGTTATTTTATCTTGTCAGTGCAGGACATTGCTTTAAGCCTATGAATGTAACTGGTTACTTCTCTTAAACTACTTCTCGGGCAGCAATATCTTTCTTGTTACATTTTAACCAACGTTGTACATAATATTCTTAATCAGGTGTTGTTCTACTGTATTGTACAATTTTAACAGAACACCCCTTGCTTTTAAGTCTACGTATTTATCTATGTATCCTAACATTTGGTTTCCCTTTTTATTGTTTAAATTGTGTAGAGATGTAAATTATGCATCAATGTACGAACACTTAATTCTCTTTCATAAAAGTGTGTTTTGCTTCTGACATGTAAAATAATGCACTTGTCTATGTTAAATGTCAACTACTAGGTACAGTATATACCAAGTCTTGAATTTTACCTAAATCCTTTCACAATTTCATTTGATGTCTGCACAGCATTTACCAATCCTCTTTAGTTTCATCAGCATACTAGATACTAAAAGTATTTCAGAATCTATACAATTGACATGAATTTTGAGTTATAGTTGACCTAGTACAGATCACTGTGGTGCTGCAGTACCCCTACCATTACATTACCCCATTCATTCTCCGTGTGTTCATTTCTGTAGTTGCTTGTTCAAAGATCTCTAACAAGTTAGTTAAGGAAGATCTTCATTTTCTAAATCCATGTTAACTACCTCCTAGGATATTATTTCAATACACTTTAAGTGTTCCTCTAATTAAGTTCAAATTATTGTTGTAATTAATAACTTTACACGTAATAGACGTTAGAATTATTGGTCTAAAGCACTTGGTACCAGATATAGGGCTGCAGGTACATTGCTTGTACGTTTTATTAGACACTGTGATGTCGCCTCTCAATTGTGAGCCGAGTAAGGTATTATACGTGACAATAAAATTCATCCCTTTATAACAATTTGTAATAATTTTATGTATTTTGCTTTGGATCTGATAAAATTGTAACCAAATTGGTAATTTGAATAAACTACAATTTTACTCATTGTTTGAAAAAATTCAGCGTCAAGTCCAATGTTTGCAAATGGTACCATCTATGAGTATACAGAGGTACTACAAAAACAATCTACAATGTTATGTTATAAAAAAAACCGCTAAACTTATTTTACTCATCAAATTTTCTTTTATTTACATTTTATGTTTCTTTCTACTATTTCTCTTCACTCACAATTTCCCCATTATTCTGTATATTCTACAAATTATACCACACCAATAAACATAACATTTTTTATAATCTGGAACAAGGATCTTTTTATGCAACACTAAAAATTTACAATAGGATGCTTAAATCCTGATCCTACAATTTGACAAGTGAACTTGCTATGATCCTTGGTCATTTTTTTTTTAATGGCATATTGGGTACCATATAAAATGGGGAAAAAACACGAAGCACAATCTGGGGGTTAAAGCAGGATATAAACTGCTACCTATGGTGATATCTCTGTGTTACATCAGGACTTAGTGTTGGTGAAAGATACTGTAAAAAAGTAAAAATCTTACTGCTCCAGTTTTGGATGGAAGACAGAAAAGGCTACACTTCAAATTTCATAGCGTGTAATGAAGTAAATATCAAATGCCAACATTCCAGTCACAATGCAGTCCTGGTACCCTACAATCCTCATCCTGCAAAATCTAATTTCCATGAATTCACAAATCAAATACCTGATTCTGTCCATCAGCATAAATTCTCATTAGCTATGTTGATTTATCAAAACAAGACATCCCCATAAACTTTGCAAAGATGAAAAACAAGTCATGAACTACGGAGATTTAAGCTGATAATGTTTCATGTTTGCAAATTATTACAATATTTGTATGATGCTATTTTACCTTTGTTGTTGTGGGTGTACTTTAGTTGAAGACAACAATTATAAAAATTCTTAAGTCATACAGTATATACTGTATGGAGCCTATTTAATAGATTTTTAGGACTCTGGTATTCAGAAATCAGTCTGGCTTCTGTTGTTGGTCACATTCTTCTTGGGACTACAGTACCATTTAAGCTATAAAACGTTGCAATGTTTTATAACTATACTACTGTATATACATTATACAGTATATCTCAAAGAATGATCGACTTACAGAGACAAACTTTAACCCAAATAAGTAGCATACAAAATCAAGGAGATTTTTTAAATTATTTTAATTGGATATTACCAAAACTAAACTTATATGTTGTGATGATACATAGCACGCCAGTCTGAATGTGCACTGGAAAAGAGCTTTGATTTAACCAACATTGCCTTTAACATAGCCAACTAAGTGATTGCAATATCTGAACTGAGCACTTCATAAAGCACTGGGTAAAGGTTCTGTAGACATGTTAGGTCTATCCTGACAATCCAGTCATTTATTTGCTGCTCTGAGCCTTTCGGACACATTCTCCCAGTTGACCACATTCCAGATAGCCTTCACATAGTCAGGTCTAACATTCTTGTATTGCAGGTAGTAGGCATGCTCCCAGACATCAATCCCAAGCAGAGGAATAAGACCTGAAAAGAAAACGAAATGATGTGACCAAAATAGTAAACTTGAAGAGCATTAAGAGTTGCCCTATACATGATCAAAGACTCAGTGACACTATGTATGATGCAAATAATCAAGTACACTCAATGGCACCATTGTGCTTAACACATCAATTATAAGAAAAAGTTCACTTGTGGAAGATTCTGTCACACTCAACGCCTATATCCGCTCTGAATTTAAGTTGAACGTCACCTCACAGTTGCAGTGGCCTCTTCTTCAAGGGTAAGAAAAGAAGCAGCACATTCCAGGACACAGGTGCACATACTGCACTTTGCTATGATAACTCACTGGGGTAACCGTGGCTCTCTGATGCGTAGATCTACACACTGAGGGATGTCATGGCATTTTGCCTCAAGGAACGTCTGAAAATGATCTCTTTGCTGCTAGAGATTTCTGTGCTACTAAGGGGACCGTCCAATCTCGTCTTCAACAGTTGGAAGAGAGGACTGCAGTCATCCGTCAACAAAAGAAAGAGAGTGCATAGCATGTTGTGCACCTCTTGAATCCTAGCACCATGAGGGTTGGAAAAGTAGGTACCCTAGTTTATTACTGAGCTAGCCGAAGTGGTAGATGCAAGATGCTGCTCTACCTTGCACATTGTCTGGCTGGCATAGTTGGTGCCATATAAGATGGTCCTATTAACTTTAAACAAAAACCTCTACTACAATGGCTAACCTCACTGATATGATGGCTCATACAATTTACAATTGGCTTTGCATCTGACTGAAGTGCATTTCACTCATGGGGTTATGGTTTTTCTTTGAAACCATATAATTTTTTTGAAATATGGAATTGTGTATCTCTGTGTGCTATTAGAAGTACAAAACAGAAGTTCCTTTATTTTTTCTTTTCATTTCTATAAAATACTTTGGACAATTAAAATTTTCAATCACCACCACTATAATGAAGCCATTAAGCCAGTTCATCAGTCTGGAAAAACAACTAGGGAGTTATTTGATTAACTCTTTTAGATGATTGCTTTTGTTCCAAAAATGTATTAAAATCCAATCGGATTACACGGTCACTGAAGAGCTCAAATGGCAAATATTTTCCCCTTACCAGCACACATTTGTTTTTAATTTGACAGGACCAAAGACATAGTAGGCAATAGGTGAAAACACAACCAGTGATCTGAAATGTTTGGGTAACAAGATGAATAAGAAATTATGTTTCTGAGCCACAAAACAATAATACAATTATGAATTTCAAATACCACTGATGGTCACATTGATTCAGTGAAGCTACCTCTTATTTTAATTTGACCTCTTTACACATATGTTTTCGAGTGCTTGAAGGTAGGTAACATCAGCTCTGAATGAAAACAATGACAACAATATCAACACATTATAACTAGGTATGACCATTAAACTTTAACTCTCTATAAAAATAGGATGCGTTGTTTTGTAGTTTTTATTATCCACATTACTTTCTCCAAAAGCAATCAGTGCTCGGATAGCCATTCCAGAAGTTTGAATGCAGCATTCCCATAGCCTTCTGGTAATCTAAGTGTTTAAAGTCTCTAAAGTAATAGAAGTGAAAAGAAAACAATCCAGGGTCTTGTACACTCCTAGCAACAGTTGGGGATATATAAAACCATGTTTTTACAAATTGCAAAAACACTGCCTTGGAATGTAACGTGAAGGCATGTCTCATGCTTCAGGATATGCATCTGAATTCTGCTGATGAATTGATGATCAAAGATGTCAACATAACCAAGTTATTTCTTATTCTTGCACCCTGACTAAAGTTGAGCTCCTACAGCAGTTAAGAAGGTAAATTTGAGATATTTAAGGTCAGTGTGGAACACTCGATGACAACGGATAAAGTTACAACCACTGTTTTTGATCAATTTTTGGACTTCAAAAACCTTTGACTACTAGAGTTTCCAATGTATCCACTGGTTATAGAACAAAGCATTAATTTCATATTTAAATCAGCACTGGATACCTATACATCACTTCACCTCTACACACTTACAAACACTTGCACAAGACTTAAATGTATGCAATGTTTGGCAAAAATATAGTGGTTTAAAAGACAGAATTGTATTTTACATTCTGTTAATCTGCTCAGGGCTAAAGTTCCTTGAGACTAATTCTTATCTACAATTCTCAAGATGGTTGGACAAGACATGGCTGTGATCAAGGAATTGTTAAATGCAGTAAAATTGCTTCAGCTATCTCCTGAAGGCACTGAACTTTTGATAGTTTCTATAACTTCATAAGTTTTTATATTAAACACCGTAAATGCTTAGAACAAAATAGTTCTTTTCACAAAGGTCATAATTCAATTCAATTTTGCTTCTTACAAATCATCAAAGACCCATCAGAACACTCTGGTTATAGTACAATTTTTTAGCTATTAAGATTAATCTTCAAATGATTTATAAATGCTGTTCATAAGTAGATAGATGTGCCACTTAATGTTATGAACAGACAGCTTTCCAAATGGGTCAGTTTGCTTCTGATCAAATCCATGATAAAGTGGAAGAAGTATCATACAAGAATTATCTAGACTTCTCAGTTTAAATGCAAAGAAGGTATTCCTAGGTTAGCTGATAAAATATCTATGGCCTTCTCTAGAATACTTTCACTTTGAGTATTTATCACTATGATGAGGAGCCAGTAAAATCAGTCTAACTGCCTGTGTGCTACCTGGTCAGTGACATCACCTCAGTTCTCTTTGGGTAGAAACAATATATTAGCTTTACACCCATTTACATACAGATATCCAAATAGTTTACCAAATGCTAATGAGAATTAGCTGCCCTTTTGCTCTTAAACTTTCCAGTTTGGTTATCTTTAGTTATTTGAGAAATATCATAGACACTTTTGATATTAAATAAATTGTCAAACTCAATATTTACTACATTTGGAGTCTTATTCCATTGCCATGACAACTTCTCTTCTACCCCACATTCCTAATCAGTTTCTTTCTATTGATTTTACTTAAGATATTAGTGGTATTAATATAGTATTAAAGCAGATTAAAGGAGATGGTCTTCTTTACAGGCTACACTGAAAATATTACTCATGTGAAAATACTGAGGACAGATAAGAGATACTCCACCGTTCCATTTGGCGCTGAACCACCAGCATGGTACAGTATTAACTGTTTTCTGTTGAGAACAATAAATGGCTCGAAGGTTGGCAGGTTGCAGGAGTCTACTATACCTACTTCCTCATTCTCTCCTGTCTTAACATGAAAAACAGGCAATTGACAATTTCACATCTGGAGAGGTGAGGGGGGTATAACAAACTAATTGGTTCTAAATTTCTGTAACTCTTGTGTTTTGTTTATGTACTGTATTTTTTAAGAAATGCTTCAGTTTGTTTTTATGTTTCAATGTACACTGACCTGTGGTAGCTTGCAGAGGGTCCTGGTTAGCGCAGGCAGCAACTCGTAATCGACCACTTTCTCTCTCGAAACCCAGCCACCCCCAGCCTGAGCCCTGGACAGCAACACAAGCTGCTGACATTTTCTCCTTCATCTTCTCAAAGGAACCAAAATCACGTTTGATGGTTTCCAGGAGTTCTCCTGGAGACAAAACAACATCGCTCTATTCAGATTTCAAAACTCACAGTTCAAATTCAGATTTCTGTGATTTTCACAACATATCTTATTAGGTCAACTTTATTTTTCGGAGATAATCTGTTAATGTCTATTACTGAATTGTGTAGAAGAAATTCTTTGCACTGGCAGGACTGTTTCAATCATAACAGGGAAGGAGATGAGTCCTCCCTTTGCAAGCAGTTTGATCCACTTTCAACAGAACATTTAGAATATGGAACTGTGCAGATGAGTCACAAAAGACAATTTAAAGACTAAAAGTAACAAGTTTCATACTAGCATACTTGTACGTCATGCTAACAGGCTCTTATTGTATGGTGATAGCAGTATGGACCAAAGGTGCCACACTCTCCTTAGCTGTCATGTCCTCCCACCAACATGAAAACAAGCCAAGAAGCTACCAGTACTGCAACAACTATATTGTTAAAACTAGAACAGAATGAGAACCAATGCAAAAAGTGTAACAGTAATAAGCTAAGAAGTAGGAATAAAAACATATCTCAATTTCAATTAGACTTTAAAGAAAATCAGGTTAAGAAAAACACTTATATTAAGTACACACTACATAAAACATACCTTGTGGTTCCCCTCCGCTATTAGAAGACAGGTTAGTCCAGAAAATAGAATGATTGATGTGGCCACCACCATTAAATCTGAGAGCTGGCTGTAAAGCAATCTGTGATGTAACATCACCTAAAAAACATTCAATACACAGTTTAAACATAATATATGAGTGAACCCAAACCGTGGACATTTCTATAATCATATAATAAACATATCCATCTTTAATGGCTATAATCCTCAGCAGCCCTTCTATAAATCAAGGGAAGGTTTTTACTTCACTTAAGGGGGGGCTATTCTGCAGGAATTCAGCAGATAATTGAAAGGCATTTGAAGAGGAGAATTCCACCTCTCTCAAACATTTGGTGCTGCTCCCTACTCTGAATTTGTATTACATAAATAAGGTGGCACAGTGGTTATCACGCTGGGGCCCTGGCTCCAATGCCAGACCTGGGGTGCTATCTGTTTGGAGTTTGTATGTTCTCCCTGCTTTTGCACAGGTTTTCTCTGGTGCTCCAGTTTTCAGGTATACTGTCAGGTTAACTGGCTTCTGGCGTGATTGTGCGTTTGTTTGTCTGCACTGCAACGGACTGGTGTCATATCCGGCGTGTACCCCATATTGCACCCATTGTTTGTCGGGATAGGTTCCAGATCCCCCATGACCCTGTACTTCCAAAGTGGTAAGAAAATAGATGGATGGATTAAATAGTGTTCTACATGCGAAACCTGAATACTTGCCAGCACTGATAAAAAAAAAACATTATGTTCCTGGCATAGTAAGAATAAAACAAAGTGCTACAGTAGGTTCAAACAAGGAATACAGTTGACTATACAAACGCTGACTCTAGTACCCAGCCCTCCTACAACTACTTTTCCTCCAGAGATTAACCAAAGAAGTATAAAATACAGAAAAACAATGATACGCCTAACAGCATAGCAGCCATTCCTTGTAAACTAAAGTCACCTGCAAATCTGCAGGATTCAAGAACAGAATAGTTCAGATAATGTCTAGGCCTTCCAGGTGAATCCCTTTTTAAAAGAGAATTAGGTGTAAAAGCCCACCGTTTTACCAATCTGCAAAGGGTAAAATCTAAACAAACAGCACTGTAATTCATTCTCAAAGTAGGCTGTATTTGGACTTTCATCACACAGTTTGGATTATGTTGTCCATACAAAGGGTTCCTGTTCAACAGCTGCTTGATTAGCGCACAGTGATTAATCGGTTGCTTACCCTTAGCCAGCGCCTCTTGATATTTCTCCTCCGCAACATTGAGGTTATTGACATAGGTGGCATGATGTTTGCTGTGGTGCAGCTGCATGATCTCTGCACTGATATGGGGCTCCAATGCCCCATAGTCATAGGGCAGGTCAGGGAGAGTGTGCTTCTGCTTTGAGGCCACACAGCTCAGGGCTGGGCTCAGTGAAGCAGCATACCTACAGTCACAAGTGACAACACCTAATATTAATAATTTTTGTTTTGCTAAAAAGGTCATCGATGTACCATGTAACTATTAAAAAAAATACAAAGAAAATAAAGAGTGAAACCCGAGTACTCATAAGGAGGCCTTCGAGATTTTTAGCCAGTTCTTGTATACAAGCTAATAAAACTAAGGCCCATTTAGTAAAGAAGCTGTTATTGTTAAATATCCTTCAAAAACATTCGTTTTACTATAACGGATTCTTGCGACACGTTTTACAAACGAGCCAACAAAACACTGGATAGTTTAATATTATTAATAAACATTGTCTTTGCTAGCGTTATGCTTTTGGACAGAAAATTGGACAAACCAGTAAGACTCCATTATGGACACTGAGGTAACTACACTTTGTGTGCACGAATAGTTGAAAACTGCCATCATTATTTATTTGCAATTTAAAAAGTAACTTAAAACATCTGCAACAAGTGTAATGTAACTCCAGTTAGCTTAACACAAATCTTAATCGTGTCACTGTCAATCAGTAAAAGAGTGACAGTCCAAAAGTGTTATTAGGTTTTACCAGTAACCCGTTGCCTCTTTTTGGACATACACTACATGTATAGAACTCTGGCTTTCGCTTTTGTGATGGTTCATCATTATTCGCAAATGCTGCTTACCTGCGAAGATTACTGACCCTGCACAACATTTTCAATGCAAAACGAACTAGTGCAATTCTGCTCCTGCAGCCTGTGGTGCTGACCAGCCCCCTCAGCAATACAAACCCAGCTCTCTTCTGAACGGAGACGCACGCTGCCCTTGAACTTTCAACTTCAACTTGTTTTGGAACGTACCACTTTATTAACAATCGTCAGAATGATACGATTCCTGTTTTTACAGCACATACGAATGTGCTGCTTTAAAACAAAAATGATTTGGAAAACACAGAATATATTGTATCACAAAGTCCACTAGCGCATTCTACATTTGTTTTGTTTTTTTTTAAACGAATTTGCCCCGTTCTGCATAACAATGGTTGTATCCACTCCATTTTGTCGTAGTGTACCTTCTTTCAGCTTCATGCTCTTGCAGTAGCAGGCTGGAGAAATGTGTGTGTTTGCACGACTTATTTATGTTTTAAAGCACTGGAAATGGTTGTAAAAATTATCAGCTCAGGGTGGATTACAATTTTTTTAGGTATTTCCACAGTCGAGATGTTAAAGGATGGAATATTTTAATCTGAATTGAACATGGATAAAATTCTTCAAAAGGGCTCGTTTGGTATTTAGACGATTAATTGAACCAAGGATTTCATCTAGTTGTTTCTTGAAAGAGGCCAGGGTACCGACTTCAATCACATTGCAGGGTAGCTTGTTCCAGACTCCCACAACCCTTTGGGTAAAGACGTGCCTAGCAGGGCGGAGCTGACAACATTAAGCAACAGGAACGGTCTTCCTATTCGCGTTGCCTTTCACAATAAAAGTCCCCCTAAAACATGCCTAAAAAATCCAAGACAGGGTGAAGGTACATTTCTGGCGAAACAAAAATGTGTACATCCTCAAAACTGGGAGGAATGCGATATAGACCACAACTAATAGATACCGTTCTTCATTCACTTTTGCATGTTTTCTAATATTTGTGGTGTTTTTATATCACTTCCCCTTGGCAAGATTGACAGTGCAGCACAGTTCTGGACACGTGAAAGTTGCATTCCTGTTCTCGTTTTTTAATGGTTTTTAATGTATTTCCATATTTCCGCTTGTAGTTTCCAATTGTGTCTTCTGGTTCGTATTTTATGGTTCATTCTGAAGAAGCCTGCTGTGTCACTTAGTCATTGAGGATTTTTGAATACCTCTATCAGGTCTCCTTGTAGTCTTCCCTGTTCTGCCTTGAGGCTCCGGGCTTCCGTGACCCTAAAATTGGATAAACGGCTATTGAAAGTGATGATGATGAAACGCGGTGACCAAAATGTTACACGATATTCAAAATCAATCCCTACGAGTGGATTGTACATTTTTATGTACACTTTGCTGATGTTATTAGTATCTATATGCTAATAACATTAACTGTACATTTATTTAAACCCTTAACTTGCTTTTACCAGGTAAAAATATTTTAAAAATTTAACTTAAACAGCCTTACATTTTAAATGTACATTTGAAATGAACATTTATCAGGTTCAGGTATTGCAATGTATTTTTTACATGTTGCACAGCAAAGACATCGAGACAGAAAATATCACAATTCTTTTTAACTATATTTGCACCATGTCAGCAGTAGATGGCACTGTCCAACTTTTTTGTGTATGTGGGGATAAACTGCACAGGGTCTCAACTGAAATTCTTAAAATTTGTAGGAAAAATTATTATTATTATTATTATTATTATTATTATTATTGGACACAATATACCATTTTAGGAGTTTATAGTCAAGTAATCTAATTTAATAAATGCAGAGGAACAAGTAACAGGTTTATTCCTATGAGGCTCCACAGCCGAAACTTTGTATTTTCTTTCTTCTCTTTTCAGCATGGAACAAACCTATCACTTGTTCCTTTGCAGCCTACGCATGCTGACGCAGCTACCCACCTGTACTAATTTAATAAATGTTTCTGCTGTATATGTCAGATTGAAATCTAGTGAATAGCCAAACAAAGAAATTAAACCTTCATATCCAACAGAACAGGTAATGGCAACAATAATGGATATATTGTAAAAATGACCATTGCGGAACCTTCTGACATTCTGCTAGTGGCGAAGATCTTGGTGTCTCTTTGCCTTCGGCTGTAAGTATGAACTATTTACTTCATTTACAAATGAGCAAATTTAATAAAATTTAAGTTCAGTCTGGCTCCCAGAGCTGGAGTCCAGAGGTTTACTGTGATGCTCCTCCTCTTGGCCCCAGCTGGAGGCCTCCGTGATCAATACTGCTGCCCCCCTTGTGAGTCCCTAGACTCAATCATGAGACTTGTGATGCCCCCATGCACTGGTTTTACCCACCCACGGGTGATTGACAAAACAGGGGAAAATTGGGACAGTATTGCAAAACCCATACTTTTCAATACCACTGTGTGAGGCAGGGACTTCAACAGAACCAGCTGAACCACACCTATACCAGGAGTGTTTCCAGGAAAGCAGTGTTAATTTTAAAGAATGCCTCACATCCAAAGGCTACAGAAAAGATTTTTAAGGAGTCATTCATTTCGTGTGCCGTTACTCTTTTAAATTCTGATTCCTTCCACAACATTGCATTGACAGCATATGTACTGTATGCTCACACTTAAATCTTATGTTTCACACTTGAGTTTTATGGTTTTGTATTGTGTTGTATTGCATGGTTTTGTTATTTATATTGCATTGATTGTATGCATCATGCAACATATGTAACATACATTTAAAGTGGTTCAGGTGGGTAGCTGCATCAGCATGCGTAGTTGGCAAAGGAACAAGTAATAGGTTTATTCCATGCTGAAAAGAGAAGAGAGAAAACACCTCTTCTTTCTCTTGTCTCTCTCACCTCTTCTCTCCACCTATTTTCTCTCTTCTCAGCATGGAATAAACCTATTACTTTGTTCCTTTACATACAGTTACAGTTTTGTTTACTTGGTTTTAATTGTTGTCTCAGTGAATCCAAAAGAAAATTTCCAATGTATGTGGACAATAAAGGACATTCTGATTCTGCTATCTGGAAGACAGCACTGGGAAAATCAGGATGGTTTGTAGCCTTAAATATAAGACTTGAATGTTTGTTGTTGAGTTAGGGCAGATAATACAGTACTGTACTGACTTTACTGAGTATACTGACTTTAAGGTCACATAGAATAGCCAGTGTCTCCCTAAGGGCTGATGTCTTTCTCTCCCTGTTCTTTGAGCTTCCACCCATTGGTCAAAGGTCCGTCTTGCGTACACGCTCGTTAATTACAGCACAGTTCAGAGGTGGCATGTGGAACTGCAAGACACATCTAACTGGGCCCCAGACTGAGAGGGAGCGGGGCTCCAGAAGACGGTAAGCCTAGACAATGTATTGTTACAATACATAACAATACAACAATAGACAATGTATCTGCATACAGCCAGTTTATCAATGAGGCCCTGCGCAGTTAGCTCTGCCCACACGCAAGACATCAAAGGGACATTTACATCCCCCATCCCAGCCCTCCCAAGAACGAGTCCTGGCTAGAGGAGCTTCATAAGACAGTCAGGAGGACTCAGGCAGTGTTTGAGAGGGAAGACTTGAGGAGAACACAGATTGCATTGTTGGACCCAGGGGAGGACTCATACACTAGGGACTTTACAGAGAGCAGCAGAGGAAGGCCCCAGAATCATCGTCCTCCCCCCTAACAACTGGACTTAGCCAGACTCAGCATGAGGGACCACATTGTTTGGGTTGGCTGGGACTGAAGAGGATGCCTTAGACAACACATAATGTCTTTGCTGTGGCAGAAGGAGGCACACCAGGTCACTGACCTGAAACGGCGATACTAGACTGCTCCTTTGGGACACTGGGTTTTGGAAACTGGGGTCCATGGGGCTCATATGGTTTGCTGGCATGTGGGTAATTTGTGTCATGGACTCTGTGTGATCGGTAGACTACAATAAAATGGCATATTATCTAGAATGACTGTCTTGTCTGGTGTGTTGGTGCACTGAAGGTTCTGGGAGATAAGAAGAACCTCTGGTGGGGAAAAGCTCCCTAGCACTCTTGTAATTGCTCGGTGGAGTAGTTGGCTACAAAAGCTAAAATTATCCTGCATTTTGGGATCACCACCTGTGACAGTTAACCCCTAATAAAATCACAGTAGGACTGTAAATGAGTCATACACGTAATCTCCACATTCCATCATGAACACCTGCAAACAGACATACCTGCCAAGTGATAGAAGCTGTCTGCAGGGAATACAGAAATAAACATGAATTTGGAGTTGACGGAACAGGGTGTCAAAAGATTAAACTACACATTTAATTCCAAATGAAAACATAAATAGTAATATATACATATAACAACAGAACTAATGATACACTGTGAAGCATTAAACAGTGCACGAGTATTGAAACAACAGTATTTGTTGCACTTTTTAATGCCTCTGTGTACAAACTTCACACAGTGCCTTTAAGCACAATTATCTCAAAGCGCTCTGAAAGACATAAGAAGTCCATCTTACAACCGCTTTATCCACTACAGGGCCTCGGGGGGGCAGGAACCTGTTCCCAGCAAGCTGCAGGAGCATGATGGGGTATCCCTGGACAGGATGCCATCACAGCGCAAACACAGTTTTTTTTTTTTACGCAAACACACTGTCACAAACTCAGACATGCACACACCCACACCAGGGCCAGCTTTCCCAGAAGCCAATAAACCTGGCAGCATTTTCGACTGTGGGAGGAAGCCACAGAACCTGGTGAAAACCCACACAAAGAGGGGGATAACATGTAAACTCCATGCAGATTACACCCCAGCAATGCTAGCCACTGCGCCACCGTGCCGACAGAATATATCTATGCATTATGTGTTTTTCCTCTAAGTCTTCATAGTCGTACTATTATTATCATAAATGTTGAAATCCATATTAATCACTGGGGATTTCAGACAGCGGGCTATGTACTGAACTTTGTTGATGTGTACGATATTACAGGATGTGCATTCTCTGAATAATAACATATTTCTATGACAACTGGAAGAGACTTGCGCCTCCCTCCGTCTGGAGCGCTGATCCTCCGGCCCACTGCGCTCTGCGCGCGTCCACCTTATGATGCTTTGCGGCGGAAGCTCCTCCTCCTCTCACTCATGGCGGCGGCGAGAGATTTGGGCAAATAGCATCGGTGTTTGGAGAAACGAGACAAAAAAAAAGATTTCCCGATTTGTTTTTATTTTTAATTTCGCTTTTGTTAACGTTTTATAGCGTTTGTCCTAGAGGATTTCTAGCCAGCAGAAAGACGGGTCTGGTAAGTCTTCCCTCAGGGGTTTAACGGTGGTTATCAAGGGGAGGATTGTGAGTCTCGGCTGCGGGAGAGTCCGACACTCTTCCTTCAGCGCCATTTTGTGGCAGCGAGAAGCTGCAAACACAAGAAACCGGCAGGTAGCGAAAACACAACAGAATGACTCCCGGATATTTATGCTAGTTTTGGCGAGCACGGTTACACGTACGTAAAGTGTCTTTTTGCAGGTTTGTACCTAAGTGTTTTTATACTTTGTATTTAAAAGTAAAGAAAACAGCTTGATGTGTATACTAAAACCATGATGGTTCTGCTTTAGCAAGACGGGAGGGCGGATACCTCCACAGGATATTTTTTTATCTTGAATGAGAAAAGAAATGATAACAAAAATGAGAAAAACAGTGGAACCGAGCGCCTTGTCCCCTTATATATTCATACTCGGAGGACGTGAGCTGTTAGGTTGGCTCTTTACTGAGCATTTACTTGGCAGTACTTGAAATAAATAAGGTGTCCCAAGAAGATGTTGATAGCTTTTTAACTGGTGTTTTTTTTAATGGTTTGATGGGGAAGGTGTTTACACAAGCTGAAAAATTCTTTCAATTGGTTGTAGCTTTACAGGAAAATTCTGGAAACTTTCTAGTCCGAATATTTTGGATTTCGTTTTGCTAGCACTATCAGCAGAAGCGCAACTTCAGACGCCGTACACCTCTGTCTTACTATCTGAAATCAATGGTTGTAGCTGAGCCTATGTGATGGAGTCAATGATTGGGGCTATCGTTAAAGTTACTGTTTGCTGCGGAAAGATGTCATTTGTAAGAGATAATCTCGATCTAGTATATGTTTATTGTAAAATTGTTGATAAGTTTCCCGTTCCCCCCCTACTGTTTTAATAAGTCGCGTAATGTTGACCTGTCTTTTGTGGCCGCCTGTTTCTTTTTGGTTAACTCACCATAACAGTGTGAAATCCACGTCAAAGTCTTCTATATCTGTGATATTGAGCATCGACCTTCTCACACACCAAAAAAAAAAGTTTCCTACATTTTTGTTAAGACTTACTTTCCATTGCTTTGTTTTCTCTTTCCCCTACAGAGTTCAGAATGACTAATGAAGAACCTCTGCCAAAGAAGGTCAGTATAGGAAATGTTATACAGGTCATTCAAAATATAGTGATCTTAAATGTTGAGATTTCAACTAAACTTCTTCTTGCTTGATTAGGTTCGCCTTAGTGAATCTGACTTGAAGACCCTGACCAGAGAGGAACTTTGTGTAAGGTAAATATCTGTATTGCCGGGAGGGAAGTGGGGCGTTGCATCTTAATTTGGCCTTGTGCAATTCATGTTTTTTTTTTCTGTTCAGGTGGAAGCAGCATGAAGCATATGTCCAACTTCTGGAAGCAAAATATGCAGAACTGAACTGTAAGTTCATGTTTTCGTGTTCATAAAAATTGTATTTGGAAAATGAATAGAGTAAATTGTGAAGGCTATTTAATTTCACCAAGTATACATAGCATCTGCTGCTTAATTGGTTCTTACAAGACCTGTTGTTAAGCAGTCTATTCAGAAACCTTTATATACTGTCTCTCAAGATTTTAATACCTGCATTTGTGCAGTGCTTTTCAACCAGTTTAAGTGCAGCCTCCTCCTGGATTGATGTGAGAAAACTATTGTTGGCTGCCTGACTTCCCAGCAGATGCAAGTCCGAAGTGGATTTTTGCCAGAATTTGGGGTTAGCACCCCTATTCTTTCGAACAGTATATTGAACCTTTGATCATGTGATTAGGATATTAGTTTAATGTTTAAGACCACCTCCTATAGTACAGTGTCCTTATTCACAATAGAAGGGTATTGGTTTGGAAATTGTGTTCCAGAGGGAAGAGTGACACATTTATCCACAAATTGACACAAATGTCACTTAATGGCAGCAACATGGTTTTCTTTAGAGTTTTCCCCCATCTTGTCCCCGACCAGGGTCAAGTATGCTTAGCTTCAGAAATCTGAGGTGATCAGTTTACAGGATGGTAAAGCTGCTCTTGAATGCTGTATTGCGTTTTTTGAAATGTTAAGTTTTTTTCCTCTTTATTTGCCCAATTATGGTTTAGCGAATGATGTGACTGGATTGAAGGAATCTGAAGAGAAGCTGAAACAGCAGCAACAAGAATCTGCAAGAAGAGAAAACATTCTTGTCATGAGGCTTGCCACAAAAGAACAGGAAATGCAAGAGTGTACAGTAAGTAGCAAATACTGTTTTTAAGTTGTATTTGTTGAAGGAAAGTGTGCATCACAGTATTGGCCTGAAAGAAAATGCATATATAGATAATATAAGGTTTAATGTTTTTCATTGGAATTAGATACTTTCATACAATTATTTCATATTTGGCATGGAGTTTTTTTTGCCAAAACATTTTAAATTTGTACCCATTGGTTTGGCTAGGTATTAGATTGATATGAGTTAAGTACCTTGTTCAAGGGCACATCAGCAATGGGATTTGATCCACAGCCTTTCACTCCTAACACTCCTCCACACTGCTGTCCTGCTTCAGTTAACTTATTTTACTCTTTTTTTTCATTTAAACTTGAAGGGAGGGTATTTTACTGAAATTGAAGACTGTTGGCTCTAACTGCTCCAGTTTCAGTTGCACCCTTAAAACATTTGCATTGTGTGTTAATTAAGTATCCCAAGCGAATAGTGTTTTTATTTGTAACTTTATATATGTAAATGCCTCACACTATGCAGTTACAATTGATATACAGTGATCATGTTGGAAAAAATACATTTGTATTCATAAGGGGTTTACAGGAAGCTCAAAGCACTAAACATGCCTGGCGGATGTAGATGGCAGACCCTTGTCTTTGCTATTGACATTTTGTTCTTAAACTTGTCGTTAAAGGCCAATGATGGTTGACTGAATTGCTTTCTAATGTCGTTCTGTATATGATTGTTCAACCTGAATATAAGAAAAGTCTCGTGTGTGTTTATAACCTCAAAAATCACAATTAGTTGAAGTCGTATTTAAGTAAAATACACAGCCTTGTGAAAGACAAGGTCTGTGCTGGGGATCCTTTTTATTTTTGATTTCCTGAGGTTTTTTTTAATATAAAATTTTCATTTAAAAGGGCACGTTTTGCATTGGAAATGTATTATGGAAATGTCATGAATAGTATTTGCCTGGAGAATGCTCCTGAGCTGACAAATAACATTCTAAACTTAAAAAACAATGAGAAGAGGTAGTGCATGATATCCGACACTCAAATGTCTTTAGCCTGAGTTCACAAAGTAAGATGCTTTTGTCAGTTATGACTACCTTTAGGCTACTGTAATGTACAGTTGATTTTTCAGTCAATCATAAATTGGAAATGCATTACAGGAAATGCATGTCACCATTATGAGTTTGGTACAGCACAAAACATAAAAATCATTTAGTAATGGAAAATGAAGCAAGAAAGGCTGAATTGGAAGATGGGGATTCAGTTCACACACCTTTACTCAGTTTAACAATTTAAACTCTTAACGGAGGGCATCTGTGAGGAGAGCATTGGTACCCATCTTAATGCAAAAAAGCAATGAAGTGCTCACAGTGGACTAGGTAATGTCAGTCCTGAGACAAATTTTGATTTGTGTTTAAGTATTGCTTAATCTATAATGTACTGTGGTTGCTGGTGCATAAAATCTAAATAAAGAGGTTTCTTTGTGAATGAGGAGGCTTGCTCTATGGCAAGTGCAATTGAGCAAGTTATGTCTGTTTCATCACAATCCTCATTTGTTTAGCTGCCCTAAACTTTTAGTCAGGAGATTGCCAATGTTTTGTTTGGTGTAATTGTAAAATTGTTTTTCATCTTTGCTTAAATGATTTTGAAGCTTTTTCTGTGTTCACATAATTTCTGGTCAGTGTTAGAGCTTTGCTACAGTGAAAGGAAAATTGAGATTGTTTATAAGCATCATAGCACCAAGGGCAAAATAGAGCAGAGGCGAACATCTGGCTCCTCAGCCACGTGAATAACCCTGGAGGCGATACTGATGGTTGTACCACAGGCATAGAAGTGTTACAGAAAAGGACTGTAATCTAAATTTATAGTCAATTGTGAATTAAAAACTAGAATTCAGTTTTTTATGCTAGTAAGTCAGTTATGATTAATGGCTTCACACAAACTGAGTGATATAACACTTTATTTTCTGTATAGTTCAATATAGAAGAGACAAAAATATAAAAAACATAATTGTAGTTATGCTCAGTTTTGTTGGTAGGTTTTAAAAAAATGGCTTTAAGTGGAGCCTCTGAGTGAATGTGTATAGTGTATATGTGTCCATATTTCTGACGTGTTACAGTTATGCTATTCTGAAGAGATTGTGGGAATTTTATTATTATAGTAACTAAAACATTCTCTTATTTGAATTGTACTACACTAGAAAATGTTTAAAAACACATAGGTCCTTTGCAGACCCTTCCAAATGATGCTGTTGCTTTTCGAAAAATTATTGTAATTTTCCTTCCTGTGAAGAAATTCAGCTAATGCTAGTTTCACATGAAATTTACAGGTGTCACAGCTTAATACATGCATACCAAGGGGAGAAATAGTAATTCTGAAGTTCAGGCCCTTCACATAGAAATGGGTGACTAGGTAGCTAGGACGTACTGTGCTGATTTATTGAGATTTCCAAGAAACAACTTGAAAAGACATTTATCCAGTTGCTAAATTTTTACAGATATAGTGGTCCTTGTTCTGTGTTGGAATTTCTTTCAGCATTGATCACTTTAATCCCCTGATACAGTTGTAATGATGTATTCATCTCATCATGTGTGCTAATACCTTTTTTTGCATTGCACAGACCCAGATCCAGTATCTCAAGCAAGTTCAGCAACCCAGTGCTGCCCAACTGAGATCATCAATGGTGGACCCAGCCATCAACTTATTTTTCCTAAAAATGAAGGGAGAACTGGAACAGACTAAAGACAAACTGGAGCAAGCCCAAAATGAACTGAGTGCCTGGAAATTTACACCTGATAGGTAAACAAACCAAATACTCCCCGGTCAAGACTTTCCTGACACTCCCACTGCAAGAATGCTATGGTGGGAAGGCAGAAATGCTCTATTCACAACAAGACTCAGACTTTAAAGCCAAAAGCCAGATTCTTGTACTGTCCCCGCTTGTAATACTTAACATAAACCTTTGTCAGGTGAACTTCTGTTTCAGCTTTCTTTCCCCTTGGTTCAGAGGCCTGAAGGAATCGGGACTGTTCCGAAGATGCAGTCACATCCGGCTTCAAATTTCTTCCCCTCCTAGAATGTTTCCATACTTGTGGTGTATGGGGAAAATTGAGGGAGGAGCAAGTCTGTGGCATGCTGTATCTGCAGACTGGTTAATGGATGAAAGAACCTAGTTTAATCATGAATTGAACATATAAAATTCCAGTAAAATGTAACAGTGGAATACCCAGCGCTCTAAACGCAGCGCTAATGACTCATAAGACACTGGAAGTCACTTATTAAATAAGACTCTGGGCTTCCTTCAAGTTCTTTGCGAACTGACGAATTAATACCTCAGAAGTGACGTTTTAAACAGCTTGTCATTCAGATATGGTTAGATATCCTGTTTTTTGTTTTATTTATTTCTTTTTAAGTTACATCTACAGCAGTGTGCATGATAAGAGGATGTTGTAAATATCCTGTCAGGCTTAAAACATTTTAATGCTCTATGTCTCAATAGTGGAGTTGTTAAAAGATGCAGTCAAGCTGACTCAAAACAAAACTTGTTTCGGCATTTTAAAAAAGGGCACACTGCTGTTGGTGTATCAAGGTATTGTAAATGAAAAATGTGTAAAATGGTAAATGTCAAATGAGAGGTTTGCTTCAGTTCAGGTGATTGAAATAACCTGAAGAATGGAGTGTTTTGGTTGTGCAGCATAAAACAGTGCCACCTCTCTAGCTGCAAAAAAGCACCTTCTCCATACTGAATTTGATTTTTATCCATTGTGTATTTTAGTGTTTAAAAGGTTCACGTTTCACTTCAGTCTGGTATTTCATGAAAATGCACGTACTTTATATGCACTAAAGCATATATGAATGTTTGGTTCTGAGATGGAAACCTAGCACTATGTTTGATGTGGAGCTTCTAGGCAATCACATTGACGCCACTTTCTGTTGTAGTAAATGTGTAACAGGAAAAATGTTAACTTTGCATCTTTGACAGTGCATTGTACTTTAATGGTTTGCACTTCATCACTGCTGGTAAGTTGTTTTTGATGTATATTCATAATGCCATGCAAGTTGTTGTAATCACTCTTTTTAAAGATACTTAAACGTTGCAGTCATGCATACTTAGTTTTCTAATGCAGAATGATTACTTGGAATATTTTATGTGCTTTTAAATCTTGGCAGCATTAATTAATGTTAAGCATTGTTACTGCCTTTTTACAATAGGTGGGGAAAATGTATTTTGTAGCCTTTTCTTAAGACCGATAAACTGAAATGATTCAGAGTAGTGGTGCTTAGGAATGTTATCCCCAGTGAAGAAAGCATCAAATCTTGTCCTTAAGGATTTAAACCAGAATTGAAATTTGCCTAAATTTGTTTCTCAGAAGTTTACCAAAACTTCATATTTTGGTAAAGGAACAATTATATATTTTATATTTGTGATCCTGACAACTGATAACATTTTCTTTATATAGATTAAAGGCTTTTCCTCTACTTAGGTACAAAAAAGGTTTGAAGGTTTCTGACATACGTTGAGTAGCCTTTTGAGATCAGATCAAAAGTGCCTTTTGTCACTTCCAGTGCATATCTCTGTTGCACTTTAAATCATGGGTTTTGGCATGTATTTTGAAGTATTTCTTAAATACATAACGCCTGCACAATTGATATGTGCAAATTTGACAGAGAAGTGGAACGGTAACATGTCATCTGCTTCATATATGCATTCTGTTCAGTTTTTACATCTCAAAGAAAATGTGATTTGCACAGTGTAATGTTTCTGGTATTATCTAATGTCCTGTATTGTTTTGAAAGATAAAATCTTAAATCCCCCAAACTCACAATTAGTACCAATCTTGTGTTGAGGATGTTAGAGGTATTCAGTATTTAAGATTCAAAAAGTGACCTCTGACTATTCATTTGAAACAGAGTTGCTGCTGGTTTTTATATTTTCAGTGTTTGTTAGGTGACTCTTGTACATGTCATTGTCCATTGTGTTTCGTGATGCATTAAATACTATGGACTTCTGCATCTTTGCAAAAATAATTTTTATCCACAAGCAGCAAATACTTGGAAAATGTTTTCTACTTTTAATGGTAATTTTGTGCACTTTATTTTGGCGTTTTAAGAAAAAAATGTAAATGTGCAAATGTTTTTATTTTAGTGAATCCGCCCCTTTTTAGTCAATGTGCGCTCTAGAGTGCTATAGGTTATCTAGCATGGAGAAAGTGTTTCCACAATTTTCTGCTGGTACAAAGCATGCCCAGTGTGTGAAATTAGTGGAATTGTTCCTGCCTCCTTTGTAAGCGGATGCTCACCTGAGGTGATAGCAACTGCATTTGTACCCTGGTACACAGGTTAGAAAAAACTCCCAGTGATTATAACTAAATCTCCCTCTTGAAAACCCTGCACTAATCTTGACAGTTCCAAATCAGTGACTTAAAAAACATAGAAAAGGTTAAATTTAAATAGTACTTAGAATATAAGGTTTCCTTTTAAATCTACTCATGGATATGTTTCTTCTCTCAAAGCTTTATGGGGTGTTGTTTAATTAATACCAGTATATATGAGCTTTTTGTCTAAATTTAATTACTTGTCAATTTAGTTTGCTGAAGACATGAATGTAAAATGTTTCACGTAAGAGTTCTGCTGAATTAGATATTTTCAAGATGGTCTTGCAGAATTAAATGGCGTTCAGTAGCATCTAAACATTGCAAAAGTTTTTCATTTTGCTTCAGATTAACTGGACGATTCCTGCAGCAGATTGGAATGTTCGCTTGTTGTGAGTCAGTGGGTTTTACCGTTTCTTTTGGGATTGCATTTTAGCAGGGCTACTTGGCATATGAACAATGAATTCAACTTAAGGATGTCCTTGGTTTAAAAGCCGTGTGATTAAATTACTGTTGATTATTTGTAGTTCTAAAACTAGAATGGAAGGTCTGTTTAAGGGCTGCAAGTTTAAGTAATCCTGTTTTTTAGCATTATGGAATTTCAGGTAACCAGCTTTTGTTGCACTGTTTTTATCAGTTTTTATTCTGTCAAATCCCATATAGTTTCAGAAACACCCCAAGTTCATTCTGTGATGTTAGGTTCCTTTCCTTTGCAGCCAAACAGGGAAAAAGTTGATGGCGAAATGTCGGATGCTCATTCAGGAGAATCAGGAGTTGGGGAGACAGCTATCGCAGGGACGCATTGCCCAGCTGGAGGCTGAGCTGGCTTTGCAGAAGAAATACAGTGAGGAGCTTAAAAGCAGTCAAGATGGTAAGATTTGGTAGATTTCTGGGTCGGGACAGTTGTGTGGACGTGAAAGCACACTTAAACTATAGCCTAAGATTTTTTTTCTGGGTTCTTAAAACTTCAGTTAAAACTATGTCAAGGTTATTCCATTTATGGCCTCAGTAGTCCGTAGGGCTTTTTTGTAAGGTATTCTGTACAGTTTCTTATTGAAGTATATGCTTCTTTTTGTTTATCTTTACAGAGCTGAATGATTTTATTATTCAGCTGGATGAAGAAGTGGAGGGCATGCAGAGCACCATCTTGGTCCTTCAGCAGCAACTTAAAGAGACTCGTCAGCAGTTGTCTCAACAAGGACAACAGCAGTGCCCGGCTCCTGGCACCAGCAGGACTTCCTCTTCGGAGTCTTCTGGCCCGGCAGAGGCAGCTGGTAAAGACTGCGGGAGAGTGGCAAATGGACCAAGCAACGGGAATCCTTCTCCCAGGACATCGGGCCCGAGCCTTTACAGGGAGGTCAGCAGCACTGAGGAGGATTTCCCCTCTTCTCCCAGCAATGAGACAAAACTCTCCAACCACTCAGAAGAGCGCACAAGCAGAGGGGGCAGCAGCGGGTACATGAACCAGTTAAGTGCAGGTTATGAGAGTGTAGACTCCCCCACTGGTAGCGAAACGTCTCTCACGCACCATTCTAATGACACAGACTCCAACAATGACCCTCAGGAGGAGAAGTCAGTCAGTGGGAAAGGTAACAGAACTGCGGGGTCACGCCATGCTCAGAATGGTTTGGACACAACTGTAAATGCACATGGCTCAGTTTTGTAACATCCTTTACACGCCAGCTTTTTATATCTATAATATACGTTGTCATTACATGTTCGGCTGAGGATACTGTCCAGAAATGTTGGGACTATTTTTTTTGGCTTCATATGATACCTCTGCCACAATTTAAATTTTAATAATTGCATTGCTAAACAAAACCAATAAAATGGATACATGTAGATTTGAGTTATTTTTTTATGATTTAACGTAATAAGAAGCTACATCTGTTTCTGCAATACACGTGTTGATGTTTGTGTAACCAGAACTGGTTCTGAACAGGCCTCCTTGATTTTACTTCTAATGTCATTTATGATGCTGGTGAAATAAACCATTTTGCTTCTGGTTTAATACTGTAAATGCTCAGTACAGTAATGACACCACAGATGTGTTTTTAAAAAATAGCATTGACCCATTCAGGACTTCTAGTTTTTGGTGTTGACTTTTTTCTTTTTATGTTTAGTTTTTTGTTCCCCTTCTAGGTGAAATGCTGTTCAAAAGTTGTGTATAGTTTTAAAGTTTCTACAATATGTTGTACCATGTTAATTGCATATTACTCTGACTCCATGAATCCCTTTCCTGTACTGACCAAACATCAATAAAGACTTTTAATATTATGAATGTTTCATTTTTACCAGTTTCATGAATGGCCGAGATTGAGACCAATTCATAGCAACAGAGTCTTCTTGGATCAAATATTATACTGTTGTATTTCTAGTACTTGAGACTTTTTTTATATACACCACTGTTCATAGCCAAAGTGAATGAAGATATTTGTTTTCACTACTGTGCTTCATCGTAGGGATGGGGTTGCATGTGTGATTAGCTGTGTTTGTGCCAGGAGTGCCACTCTGGTTCAATTTGTTTTTCTACAGACCAGAGAGTCTTTTGTCACATTGTCTCATTTGCCAAGTGCCTTTTGAGAAACACTTTATCAGGTGTGGCTTCTGTCTAGCCACTTTCCCATAGAGGATAAATCTGTGTAATGCTTCCTCTGGACAAGTTCTTCCAACTCGGCCATGGGACTCCGCAGCTATGTCTGTGTGGTCGCCTGGTTCTCATTTACTTCTCTGATCAAGTTCCTTCTTGCCTGGTTGCTCAGGAAAAATCTGTGTGGTTCTTTATTCTTAGCATTTTCTAAAGATGGACCTGACTGTTTTGGGGAACTTGCATCTCCCTGGATATGTTTATACTCCTCCCCAGGTCAATGCCTCACAATTTCAACCACAGAGTTGTAGAGCTTGGTAGCTCATGGTAGACTTTCATGCACGGTCGAACTGAAGTTTTGTGTAGACAAATACAGTATATTTCTCCTGAAATCATGTCAAGCGGTTCAACTGACCACAAGTGGACTCCGTTCAGGTTCTAGATCTCAAGGAAATTAGATACACTTCAAGTGTCATGGAGGGTGAATATTTATCAGATCAAGTTATTTCAGTGTCTTCATTTTAATTCCATGTAAAATGTTTTGAGAACTTTTGTTCCACTTTGACATTATAGAGTATTTTGTGTAAATCAGTGACAAACCATTTATATAATACATAAATGTATTTCTATTTTACTTTGCAACATAAATTGTGACAATATTCACTCTCCTTTGATTCTTTCTGAAGGCACTTTTCTGTGTAGCTGGTTTTGTTTTCTCTTAAGTCCCTGTTTACTTTAAGTGCCTGAAGTATTCCCATGGCTGACCTTTGTCAATGTATTTCAGAATTCTGAACATTTCCTTAAAATCACCAGTAAAAGTGAATTGTGCTTTTTAAACCATATGTATGGTGTGCAGGAGGCATGTGGCTTGATGGTTACTGCTGCTACCTCACACCTCTGGGATCCTGAGCTTCATTCTGGACTGAGGTACCTTCTGTGTGGAGTTTGCATGCTCTATCTGCGTTCAATGTGGATTTCTGTCAGGTACTCAAGTTTCCTTGAACCTTCTGAACAGATGCTGGATAATTGCTGTCTCTGAATTCTCCCTGTGTGCTTGTGTGTCCAGAAAGGAACTGGCCAGAATTAGTCCCACTCGGGTCTTGTTCTTCATGACATCTGGTCGACGTGAAAATTACTAGGAAAAAGGAAGTTTTGTAATGTCTGGATGGTATGCATATGAGACCAGGAATTAATACAGTCACTCAGTGTTTAAGTTTGTCCATTACTATGAGTAAATGGGGATTATTTTGAGAATTAAATTTACATGTTATTTTTAATTTCGAAATTCTTTATAAAGGTTTACTATGTTTTTTTCGTCAGCGTGCCCTCGCTGGTTGTGCAACCTTGCTTTTAAGTAATTCTTCCACACCGTCGGGGGGCGATCTTTCACAAAATGTTATATTCTACAGCCGTAGGTCTCCTCTTCATTTTCCTGTGCACCTTTGCTATAGATGTAAGGAAAAAGAAATTTCTCCAGAGAACCGAGTTCATTCAGAAGAGAAAGCAGTAAGTTAGGTGCTGAAAGGATCAGAAAGGTGGCATTTAAGTATGATGAGCGCTGAACCTGTTGTTATCGTGTCTGCTTCGAGGACACCTATAGGTATGTAGCATAGCTTACAACTCATTAACATTAACGCTTTCATTTTTCTTTACGTTCTATTTTATCTGTATTTTGTTTCAATTGTATTTTAAAATACTGCTTTAATTTATTACTGCGATATATAAAAATTAAATGAACTAATATAATCAACTAGTGCCCGTCGTGTTTTAGCTAAGCAGTTATTTCTGTACGTAATGCCAAATCAGAAATGAAATTCCATAGCTAATTTCATAGACAAGTCTGTGGGTACATGCATTAATTAATAAGCGTAATTATTCTTTTTGATTTAATAGTTGGCAAGCTGACCTGAATTCACCCAGCACGCTTTACAGAAGTTAGGTGTTGCTGTGGCGGAGCGGCTCATTGGGCAGTGATGTTCTGCCCAGTGACTTGACGCAGTGATTGGCTGAAAGGCAATAGAACCATGAGACACTGATTCTTTGCAATTGGCTGTTGTGTTTGTACTGGGGTGACAGTTCCGCTTATGATCAAATCAGTTGTTTTAGTCAGATTTATTAAAGGGAAAGACAATCGATGTTTGTGTCCCGGCGGTTGTCTGTTAAAATATTAATTGTTTTGGATTAAAGGGAAAAGAATATCGCGGGAATTTTACTACTCTTCCTAAAACAAATGCGAAAAAATACGATACATGAACATTCATTTTGGCGGATGACGTTTTACAAAATTTAACTTTACTGTTAGACTTTTAAGTTTCAAGCCTGACGTTTTGTAATAAAATGTTAAACAGTTTTAACGTCAAAATTGAGTTTTAGCTTAGAGGGCTAGAAGCAAGTAGTAGTGCAGTAGTTTAGTACTTTAAAAAGGTGTTATTTAAACTGCTTAATATGGAAAGTCAAGAAATATATTCACAGACGTTTAGAATGAACTTCATCTCCCCAGCATAGATATGTTAATGGCTTTGCAGTCACAATTTCTCAGCCCCCATCCTCCCATTAAAATGAAACTTATTTATCTTCCTACAGGCTTTCTCTGAAAAGCTTTGTTTTTGGTGTGTTATCAGGATCTTTCAATGGAGCTCTGTCCACTGTGCCCCTGCATGAACTTGGCTCTGTTGTCATCAGAGAGGTCTTAAGAAGAGCTAGTGTGAAACCAGAGGAGGTGTCTGAAGTCATCATGGGACATGTGTTAACAGCAGGTAAAGGTTTAATATGGGCATCTGAATATTCCACTCGTATATCCCTGTAATTGATTGTAATTGCTTGTCATTCCATGAGACTTGAAGAAGTCAGTTTATATTGCCAAAAGTCCAGTGTGCTTTCTTAGTCTTTTTCTTCACTATCTATATTTCTAAAGGGCTATAAGTTGTTACTAACTAACACCTTAAAAACAGTGATGTCTTATTCTTTAAATACCGTTCAGTGTTTAATAGTGCATGTCTGAAAAGCTACTTTTGCTGTGTTTCCTCCACATCTTCCCTGAGGGACAGGCACACTAATGCTGACCTTAAAATGAATGAACAATCCATCCTCTGCCTCCTGCATTCTGTAGTCGTGTAAAAACCTGTGATTTTTTGGTTCTTTCATAATTGCTGAAATATCTCCAGGCATTATCAAAGTGAACTTTGAATAAATTTTTTTTTCATGTATGTGATGTTTTCTTCTCTTTGTGTTTAGTCTTAAACAGCAGCCATTAAACTCCAGTACTGTTTTCTAATGTGTACTAGTGGGAGTTAACCATCAAGCCTGAAATTACTGAGATAATCAACTGAATCTGTCTTCTTAAGATATTGCATTTTTGCTGAATGTGTGATAATACTTGTTAACCAAACAGAGATATGTGTTTTTTTCCTTGCTGTGCAAGTAAGACGAGAGGGCCAGAGTGTAGAGGAGGAGGTGTTGCATTTCTTTTTTCCATCAGTATATATAATTTTCTAAGCCATCTTGCAGTAACTTATGTAAAAAAGATTCTCAAACGTTTTCAAGGAATATTGCAAAAGTGACAAATAATTGGAAAGAATAAGGTCTCTTTTTATGACTGACAGTCAAGCGTCTGGCTTTAAACGTGATGAGCTATGAACTTTTTGCTGAATGCGCTTCAAATCTATATTGTGACCCCCACAGTGGCGGTTTATAAAGCCAGGGTATGTAGTTTAAATTTTGGCATTTCATCCATGTCTACCAAAATCAGTCTTTAAGTTGTGTTCTGTGGGTTTACGGACTGGAGATAGTGCTGATTGACAGGAGAAGTAGGCTAGCGGGTTATTGTGACTGCTGCCCGCCAGGTCATGGGCAGAACCCTGCACGCCAGGCCAGCGTGGGAGCTGGAATCCCCTACCCTGTGCCTGCCTGGAGCTGCCAGATGGTGTGTGGCTCTGGCCTGAAAGCCGTGTGCCTGGGAGCCCAGTCACTCCGCACTGGAGAGTCCACAGTCGTTGTAGCAGGAGGAATGGAGAGCATGAGCAGGGTAAGTCTGGGTGGAACAAGCTGGGTGTTTGCCGGTGACAGTAGTGACAGAAATGTGGATGCTTTAAAATGTGTTGTAAAAGTGTTTGCAGGTGATTGAATTATGCGTCAGAAAATGATTTGTTTGAAAAAGTCTTTACAGACGGTCGACTTGCTGCTAGACTTGCATTGGACAAACCATTTTGAAGGACAGCCTCAACATGGTCTGCTCCCATGAAATCGCTTGTAAAACTTAGTTTTATGTATTGGCAAATCTGGTGGCCTGCAGTGTCCTCAGACCTTTTGTGGTCTTAGTTATCAGGACAAGAGAAACATGGAGATCTAAAGAAGGCTAAGAGCTTTATGGACTGTGTGGCTCACCTTCCCCACCATTGTGAATTTGCACAACTCGCATCACCTCTGTGCCTCTAGGAGGAATGCTTAGGAAATTGATCATTCCCTCTGCTTTCTCATTCTCAAACAATTTAAAATAATCCTCATCTCCTGAAACACTGTTGTCCTAAGCACTTCATTAGTGATGTTTGTTTTTGCTGTGCTGGACTCTGCCATAAAAAAAACGATTTCCCTGGGGGAATAATAAAGCTTGAATCGATCTGAGATTGTGTTGCTGTAGCATTCCATTCCATGTTCTTTAGACTCCTCACACGGTGCACATGCGCGCTGGAATTAAAATGGGAGATGCTTCTCTGCAAGACTCGGTCATCTCTGATGGCTTGACTGATGCATTTCACAACTATCACATGGGTATAACAGGTAAAGATTCCAGAATATGTTTATTTAATGCAGCTCTACAGGGTTTTGAAAAATGCAATCATCTGGTTATTTCTCTTATTGAATACCCAGCCATTACCATATATTTTTAATTATGACGTTCAAAACAGATCTGTCATTGTACACTTCCTACTGAGAGTAAAGTAACGTAATTATGTATTCATGTGCTTGATATACCACATGTACGCGCTGTTGGTTGATCCTGTGAAAAGCTGAAAACGTTGCCAAGCAGTGGAACGTGAGCCGTGAAGCCCAGGACCAGTTTGCTGTCACGTCTCAAAACCGAACAGAAGCTGCTCAGAAAGCAGGCTATTTCGACAAAGAAATTGTGCCGGTCACCGTGTCATCGAGGAAAGGTGACGTTTGAGTTTATCTCTCTATGTACCTCTGGGCTTGCACACCTTCATGAGTTTTGGTTTAAATGAATCTAGGCATGACAATGACAACTGCTACTGACTGGATCTGAATAGAATAGGGAGCATGCAAAGCTGTCGATTATTATACTGGAAAAAAATAGGTCTGCAGAGAGAAACAGTAGAGGAATGATGATTTTGTGAGGAATCTTGTGGCCATTGTGTCATCAGTGAGTACAAACCTCAAAAATAATAATATACATATACAAATATCTGTGTGGTTTTAATATTCAAAACCACACAGATATTTCACTAATTACAATTGTTTATGATTTTATCATAGAGCTTAAAAAATTAAATAGAATATATATTTTTACATACAGAGGGTTATTAGTGACACAATGAATGTGTTTGCCCCAGTACCTATTACTTGTTTAATGCCTGTTAGTAGACTTCTAATGCCTCTCATTATATTTTGCATGTAATTTTTTAGATTCTGTAGGTTATTTTTTTTGTCTTTTCCATTTCTCCTCATACCATAACACTTCACAATATATTATAAGCCATAGCACAGTTCTGTTATCATCACTAGTCTTTTTAAATGCTATCAGTTTTTGTGAATTAAATGGAAGATGTTACTTCATCATTAAGATGATGTGTTCCCTGAATGTGTGGTCGTCTCTTTCTAGGCCCAGTTGAAGTGAAATCAGACGAGTTTCCTCGTCATGGAAGTAATTTGGGTGCAATGTCTAAACTGAAGCCCTGTTTTCTAAAAGATGGCACAGGCACCGTGACTCCAGCTAACGCCTCAGGTTGGTGTGTTTGCTTTGTGAAAAGGAAATCTGAAAATAGACCAATACAGCATCTGAGAGTTCAATGGACATAACATTGAGATTGTTCAGGTGAAACAGATTTCCTGACTTGTTAACTTTCACACCCAGATGGTAATACTAAGAAAACTCAAAAACATTTATAAAGTTGCATACAATACCCATTCACACAGTAAATTAGGGACGTATAATAATTTCATTTTGCTTTCACACAGCCAGTGCCAGTGGCATAATCTGAATACAATTTTCAAACCTGTCAGTCCACATACTGTATGAATCTTAAAAAGTTTACAAACAAGTGGAAGTCATTCAGCCCACCTAACCTGTTTGGTTAGTTGTTAATTGTTAAAAGGATCTCATCCAGTTGTTTCCTGAAAGAAGTCAGTGTCAGCTTCAACGGCATGGCTGGGTAGCTTGTGCCATATTCCCACAACCCCCAAACAAACCCATATTGGTAAATATAAGCTTCTTTTTAGTGAAATTGTGATTGTGTTTAAGAAGCATGTTGACATGTATCTGTGGTTACGACCCGTCACAGTTATTCTGTGGGAGCTGCTTTGGTTTAGAAGATATTGATAACTGAGATTAAGTTAATAGTTTATAGCATTTCAGAGATTTCTGCTATTCCTTCAGAAGATCATTGCTTCATAAACAGGGGGTGCACACACGGATTTCTGAGTGATTGCATGGTGTTGTGATGGAGCTTGCATGTTCCTACAAACATGTGAATGCAAGGGGTTTTTCCACAGCTGCTCCAGTTCACCACTTAAAGAATACAAGTTGGTTGATTGATTTGTTTACTTTGAGTTGTTTCTTTCTGGGGAGGGTGTAAAGTAGTTTCATACTTGGGGGTTTATGCCCAATACAAGTGCTACTAGCAAAGTGAGTATGGAGATATAGAACTAAATGTGCACAACAGACCAAATGGCTCCCTTTCATAGATAGATAGATACTTTATTGATCACGTGAGGGCAGTGCAACAGCAGCTTAACACAGTCAACACAGCAACAGTGTAATGAAATGATACAATAATGCAACGATACAATACAATACATACAATACGATCACGAAGCCTGTTTGATGTTCACATACTGTCCGAAGATACGATTTCTAAATATGTGTAACTTAATAACTTAAAAAGAATTGGGGATACGATTGTTTCACTAGAGAGGGCCTTGGTACTGTGAATATACTGTAGTATACATTTTACCAAGTCCCCCAAGGACACTGCTAGATGTGTGTTCCTAGCCATCAGCAGAAACCCTAATAAAAACCCTTAAATCAGCGGCTCTTAGAATTCTAATGATGTGGTCGGTGCTGTAAGATTTTAACTCAAAATTCAGATTTCTCGGAGATGATACTCATCAAGGGTCGCACAGTTCACTTCCCAGGCTGCTGTCTGCATGTTGTTTGTGCGCTTACATGTGGGTTTCCACTGGGTACTCTGGTTTCCTCCCACAGTCCAAAAACGTTTGTAAAACTCAGCCCTGGTATATGTGCGTTTGTGTCTGTGTCTGTTTGTGCCCTGCGATGAGCTGGTATCCTGACTGCGGTATATCCTGCCTTGGTGCCTGTAGCTTGCCGGGATAGGCTCCTCCTATACGGGATAAGCTCATTAAAAACATATGAATGTTACTCTTGAAGTAAACCACCTTGATGAAAACCCTTCTGTTTAGTTCACGGTTATGTTTGTATTGTTTAGAGTGAACACTGCTAACTTAGTTTTATGTATTTTAATTTTTGTTCTTGTAAATGTTCGCTCACAGGTATAAATGATGGGGCTGCAGCTACTGTTCTGATGACCAAATCTGAGGCTGAGAGAAGAGGTTTGAAGCCGATGGCTTTGATTACTTCCTGGGCTCAAGTTGGTTTAGATCCAGCAGTTATGGGCACTGGGCCTATCCTAGCAATAAAGAAAGCCGTGAGTCTCCTATTTTCTTTTCTTACATACAAATAAATACTGCTAAGAATTATATGTAGCATCTTTTTAATGTGAACAAAGTTTCTGATACCATGTGACACATTCAAGGCTGCAGTGCAGTAGCAAGTAGCAAGTAGCAAGATAGGTGTCAGAGAAACCTGATAAAAAGCAGTGTCCTTTATTTCTCTTGAAACACAGAGTCTCTTCCAAAACTTTTGTGTTTTTCCAAAAACTCACTAAATCAAAATTTTCCAGGATCCACAGATCGCATATATGGCTGGACATCACCTACAGACCAATATTAGAAGCCTGTTTCCTGGTTTTAACTGCCACATGACCTCCATTCGGTCAGATGAGTGAGGATGGAAGGTCTTGGGGGTGCGATTCTGACAAAAACTACTAGTGGAGACTAACTAGCCCCCCTTTTCCATCTGAATGGTGTCATCGAGAGGAGGGACTCAACAGTGTTTAATGTATGGTCTTGTTGTTGGAAGAGAAAGGAGAGAGAAGAATTGTCAATATACATTTGCAAACAAGTGGAACATGCAGTACCCTTTCTAGACTAGAAAGTGACATGAAGCCAGACTGCCTCATTCTCTGTACAGCACTACAAACCAAATGCTTTTTCTCTTCACTGCATCCCAGAGATTGAGGCACCTTGTCCGCATTACGCTAAGTTACTCAAGGGAGCAACAGCAGTGGGGTCTAATGAGATCCAAACTCCCACAGGTTTTTTTAATTTCCTTTGATCTCTATAAAATGCGCAATAACTCAACACATTGCTTTCTCAGGTGGAGAATGCAGGATGGCAGCTGGACCAAGTGGATCTGTTTGAAATCAATGAAGCTTTTGCTGCCCAATCTATCGCTGTCACAAAGGAACTTGGCCTGGACCCAGATAAGGTAGACTTGATTATTTAATACAAACCTGAACTTTAACCTCAAACTGTTCCTTTACAGCGCCCATGCTGACTGCAGCCGTCTGCTATGAGCTCTGCTGAGCATTGTCAGACAATTTTAAGTAATGTGAATTCGCATTTTAGGTATTAATGTTAAAATCCTGTGCCTTTTTTAACGTTTGACATTTAGATGCTAATTATTTTAATGAGTAAAAAGAAATGTTGCATCTGTGTAGAAGACATACATTCATATACTCAGTTAACAATAGGAAAAATTGTCTGCTATTTAGTGGGTGCTGTTTCAAAAAGTAGTTCTTTACAGTGACATTTTCCACTGCCCACCTGATGAGCTGATCCTGTTGCTCTACTGTTGAAGTAGCATCACGTTGTCTTGAGGTTCTGGGAGATGTGTAGTTAGATTCTTTTCCTTTTGTATGTGAGTTACGTTTTTGTACGGAATTAGGTTTCATAGATGTGGGTGTTTTGGGTTTACTGTCACAATAAACCTGTGTCAGAGCTCAAAATTTAGCTCCTGTCTTATTTTGTTTTTAAGATGCATGTTCTGTTTCAAAATGAGTTTATTGGGTGCATCTACAGGTAAAGGCACTTGCTCAGAGAGCAGGTTAACTCCTGTTATCCAGATGACACCAGTTCCAATCTGGGCTATTAGCTACTGTGGCCAGAAAACCAATTACCTGAGTGCCAACAGTATTAGATGGGCTTCAGTTGGCTAGTATCTTCTTGCCTTGCTGTATATCAAGAATTGTATGCCTTGCAGTGCCTGTGCATGCTCTGCGTTGTCAACAAAAAGCTACATTACTCTTCTAATAGATGATAACTATGTGATGTGCATTGCGAGAAGGGAAAACTGGCCCTGACCGTGCGTGTTTCAGAGGAAAGAGCACACAGCCTCATCTCTTCTGTGGTATTATTATAGGGGTTATATCAATAAACCTGAGTTATTTCACAACTGAATATTCCTGATTGGGGAGGTATGAAAGAAATAACTTATGATTTGAAATTTGGAAAAATAAAAATTATATATAGAAATATGTTGTATATGTGTGAATAGATAATCTGGCTAAATTTATTCCTGTATTGACATTTTCTGCCCAAAGTGATTAAAATCTTGCATATAAATTTAATCTTAACAAATTAATGGAACATACATTTTAAGATTTTTATCCCAAATAATTTTGAAACAAGTTTATGATGTAAATCTTTTTTGGGAGTCTAGTCTAGAAACAGTTCCTAAATTCTTTAATTTGTCTCACTTCTGCTAGACTAGTATTTGAAAGCTGAAACGCCATTGTAGTGTTGTCCATGTTCAGTGTTTGCCGTTTCCTCTCTAGGTCAATGTCCAAGGTGGTGCCATCGCTCTCGGCCACCCTCTGGGAATGTCTGGCTGTCGGATCTTGGTTACTCTCCTGTATGCTCTTGAACGCACAGGGGGAAGGCGAGGAGTTGCTGCCTTGTGCATTGGAGGTGGCATGGGAATAGCAATGTGTGTTGAAAGGATGTGAATTTAGAGTAGCCTACAAGAACGTGAAAATTAGAATTGTAGAATTACAACACTTAATACTGTAACTGTCATTCCTTAAATTATTTTGCCATATAATGGCATTAATTTTTTTAAATTAAAATACTAGTGCTACTGTATATCTGAAACCAAAACCAATGGTTCTACTCGGGTCTTCTCTTAAACTGCCAAGTGTGCCAAGCATCTGTGTTTACCTATAATTCTTTGTAAGGTAGTTTCTAGAACAGAATTCCCAGCCACATAGTTGAGGCCCAAACTCTAAGCAAGTACCTGCTAAACTACCAAATGAGCAAGGTGGGCAACATGGTCTCTGCTTGTTTGCAGTCTTTCTTATTTTGTCTTAACCATCAATAGCCAACTATTTCAAAGTTTCTCTTTTGGAAATCTGACTTCAGTCTCAGTATCTCATACAATTTGTTATGCCATGACGCACGTAGTTAAATTTGGAAAAATAGTGCCAGTATGATCCCATGCAAGTGGTTGAAGAAATGAAACAAGGTTACAGCTCCACACTCAAACCAACTGAATCACTCAGCCACGAAAACATCAGCATGCTTTGGACACAACACGCTCTATATACACAAAGCAGCAATGCACACAAAAAACATAGATGGTCTGTGAAATATAATCAGATACACCAGTGTGATCAGTTTAAAAGGTGTTCAAACAAGTCTGAATAATGTTTTCATTGTAAATGCAAAAAAACCTTATTGTTGCTTAAACCTCTTACATAATTATGGGTGTATTATTAATTACTAATGTCATGGTTATTTCTCTCGGTCTTTTAAATGTAGAATACAGCACATTTGTATTTACTTTAAAAGGATCTTATTAAACAGCTATTTCAAATGGTTTATGAGCAGTGCAAATCTGTGGAAGCACCACAGGGTTAAAGCAAACTACTCGCATAAATGAAGTTTTGCCAAGACAGAACTAGGACACAGGATGGCCTACGTCAGGTGTAATGAGCTAGACCACACCTTGACAACAAGTGTCAGTGTGGATAGATCAAACAGCATTTCCCAGATGCATCATCACTTTTTAACTAAGTGTTAAGCAACACTACTGTAACATCAGCAAAACAAAGTACAAATTGGGTTCAGGTACCCAATAAGAGGAACAGAATTAACTTTGAGATTTATGTTTTCAAGAAATGAGCAGCTATCTGCAGTTTTATTTAGACAACTTGTGATCATAACTTCCCCCATATTTTATTACTGTAATTAAGTTATAACAAAACCTGTCTACTTTTGGTACTATTCACTTAATTCAAAGTTTGTTACAAGTATTAGATATTTTTGCCTAATTATAAAAAATGACATTTACCACCATTTAATAAAAACAAATTTAACATCTAGTTCAGGAAGTAGTCACCTCCCAAGTGTCTTTTATGAAATTAACAAATGTGGTGTATTTTAGATTTTTTATTTAAATTCCAATATGTTACATTTACCAGGGCTACAAGCTACCTGGGCATGCTAAGAATTGTACAATCGTGTATGAAAAGTAACCACATTACAGTTAACACTTGTATAAATAATGGTAAGAACTGGACTAGTGCTTAAGATCCTCAGCCTTCCAGAGCTCCGGACTCGACCGCATCCCTGTAAGCCTGTCCCCCTTCTTTCTCCTCTGGGAAGAGTTTGATGAGGTCATCAATTCTGAGGATAGTAATTGCAGCCTCCGTCGCAAACTTCAGACTCTTGGTTTTTACCATGGTAGGTTCGTAGACGCCAGCTTGCTTATTGTCTCTGGGTTTGCCATTCACCAGATCCAGACCAATCCTGTCCAAACATAAAAGCACTATTGTATGAGCATCTTAAAGTGTCATGACTGAAATATTTCAAAGCTGAACATGAGCTTTTAACACAATCCACTGAATTCTAAAACATTGAGCTAGCAGAATTTTTTTTGTTGCATCAATTTTTATCAAATCAATTTTACAAATTCAACTCGATGTGAAAACGCAGTGCTCAAAAAAACTTTTGAACAATGTTACAGTTTTGACTGAGACTGGTGACTGAGAAGTGTCTTAGATTTTAGATACGGTTCGTGACATTGGGAAAAGTAAACACTTCTAACTTAAAAGCAGAGAGAATGTTTGCGAAGGTCTGGGGGGGGGGCCTTGAGCAGAATACCAGTTACACTAACTGCTCGGGTATACAAATTACTTTCAAGTCGGGGGTTATGAATAATTATTTCACTGATTGACTAAACAGCTCAGTCATTAATTAATGATTAATGATTTTTACCAGTTTCGTAACCCCCCCCCAGTTTGTAACAAACTAAATTCCCAAAAAAAGCCCCAAAAACCCATTCTACCTTCAATTAGTAGTTCAAATTATGTCAGCACAAGCCCTTATGGTGAGTTTCTGAAACTCACCATTTCAGATTTTTGCGTTCTGGGTTGATCTGGGCCTCGTTGTGGAACGCACGCAGCTTAGCAACAAGGTCGGTGGAGTCCTGAGCCGCGTTAACTGCCAGGGTCTTGGGAATAACCAGCAGAGACCTGGCAAACTCAGCTATAGCCAGCTGCTCACGGGAGCCCTGTCACAACAATGTGAATGTTAATACATGAAAAGGGGGGAAAAAAACAGAACACTGACAAAAAAAATGAAACCCCTCCTTGGATAAAGAAGATTTAGACTGTCCATCATGTTAAATCATCAATAAAAAATCCCTTTTAAAATAATTATGAAACTAATTTTTGTTACCATGCTGGTAGCGTAGTTCTCCAGATAAATGGAGAGTGCAGCCTCTACAGCACCGCCTCCAGGGACCACAGACTTCGACTCCAGGACTCTCTTCACCACACACAGCGCATCATGCAGGGAGCGCTCCATCTCGTCACACATGAAGTCGTTGGCCCCACGCAGGATGATGGAAGCAGAGGTGCGAGCCTTGGTGCTGAAAGGGTGGAAGAGGTTAATTTTGCATTGCACTTCAAAACAGGAAACCTAGCATTTATGCAAATACAGTTCACTTTATAAAATAATAAACTGAAGATCCTTCCCTCAGAAAAATTTAAATTTCCTACAGACCAGGACAAGCACCTCATGGAGTCCATGTTCAGGTCATGACTAGTTAAACTCCCAATGCACAACAACAAAACACATAAGAACTTTATCATCCTTGACAATTTAAAAAATATATATATAAGATATTTCCTTCTGTGGTTTCAATAAGGCTGTATGCTGGTAACTGAACCTTTACAACAAATCCTGAACAAGAGCTATTTATTTTGTTACATAAGTATTCAAAAAGTCTTACTTCTTAATAAGAATCAGCTCATCATCACACACTCGTTCCTGAACAACCTCCTCAGCTTGTCCTAGCAAACTGCTTTCAAATGTCTCCTCTCCCTCAAGGTTGCACAGAGTGGAGCACAAAGTAGCTGAAAAACACAGATGTGAATTATTTCATGGACTACTTAATTGCATACACAACACTTTCAATACAACTGAATTATAGATAGAATCACTGATAAAAATGGTTTTCCAAAGCAAGTTAAGTGTGATCAGAATTATATCTCCACTAAATCACTAATATTACAATGGATTTATTACAATGGACATACACAACCCTTTGGGTAAAGAAGTGTTTCCTGTTGTTGGTTTTACAAGTACGAACCCCTTTCCAATGATTCCCATTTTGTTGGGTTACAATTGTATACACATTTTAAAGTCAATATTTTAATCAAAACGTAAATGCACGATCTGAAAACTGGTAAACAACGTGAGAAAAAGTCAAACACGAGCAGCATTTTCAAAACACTGCAGAGGCTACATTTTGTGGATGGCCTAAAGACGGATCAAGAAGCATTTTGACAGCAAGACGGACAAACTACTAGGACCCCAACCTTCACTTTATAACAAGGCAGGAGCACATTTGCAGACGCGAAATAGAATAACCTATGAATCAACGTTTTTTTTTTAACAATCCAGTGATCAAAGTGGGACATTCAGGCACACATCCCAACTGTCTTAGCTGGATTCTACACACTTCTGAGGTCAGGCTCACCTCCTGTTGCTTTGGCAATGCGCTTGAGGTCCCTCTTCAGAACCCTGCGCACGGCCATGGCCCCCACATCAACAAAGTACTTCAGGCACATGTCATCGATGCCCCCAGTGGTCAGGATGACATTGGCCCCTGCTGCCAGGATCTTCTGGATCCTCTCTTTGGTGATATCAGACTCCCTGCAACAGAACGAGATTTCTCACTGCCCTCTGAACCAGCAGCATTACAGCCAGATAGAAACACGACCCAGTCATTATTCTGGAGTAGCGGCAGAGAACACAAGGTGCTCAGAAAGCTGGGTGTATTACAGGTCTGACCAGAAGAGTAGTATTAACAGGTAAAAACAAAAGTAAGTGGCAACCACCCGTGGAGACCACCAGACTTAGCTAATATACATCATATACATCAAAATGGTTAACCACAAGCTGATTCTAGTATTTTCCCAGAATCTCTCTCTAGCCTCACTGACAAGAAGATAATAAGACCAATACTGTCAAGAAAAAAAAAACGTGTTAGGTACATGTGCAGCCAACAGAGCATACAAAAACACAGGAGTGTTTTTACAAGAAGAACGTCAGGCTGGCCTTGCTGTATCCCACGCGTATAACCACTCACACTACTTCAAGTGTGGGAGCAATAAAAATGGGATCAGGGAGAGGACCACACAGCTGCAAAAGCTGCTTCGGTATTCTAGTTATAGTATTCTGCTAATTGTTTTTAGCTATAGAAACACGCGGATCCAATGATTAAGATCCATTTTTGGTGCTCAACCTTGCTGAGACCATTTTCCAGCTTTTCCCAACATTTTCTGTGCATGATTTATAGAACTATTATCAGTCCTTCACACTCCCATACTGATACTATTCTGAACTTTAAAGAAAAATAATCACTTACAAAGTTACTGTGTTGAAGGTTTTTAAGGTTTATAGGCATTTCATTCTACAATAGCACAGCATGTCTATTACTAGCACAGATTAAACGTCATATTTATTGTAACTCAGCAGTGTGCATTATATTACCTTCATTTTGTTTTCCACAACAAATTGGGATCATATTGGCACACTCTACTGTGTTTTTTGTGTTTAATAAACTAATTTGTCTTCTGCAAATTAGGATGCTTGAAATGAAACAGGCTTGTATAAAGTGGCTGGGGAACTTCTAACACTCACAACTCATTGACATGTCAAGAAAGGGTTGCACAGACCTTTTCCTAACATTGTAAAGCAGAATTCACCATTAATAGGAAACGCGAGGTGGATTTAGACCATTGTGAGACAGGTTAGTTTTATCCTACTAATGATGTGTTGTTGCAATAGTAATCCTGCAGGAAGGAGAAGAACCGCAGGTTCAGACATTTAGCATATATGCTGGACTGAGGAGCAAATGGTGCAAAGTTCCCATCTGTAGGATTATAACTGAAAGTCTCTAAATAATAATCCCCCTAAAAGGTCTTTATTCAGCAAAGAAAAGAGCTGAAGTCAATTTGAACCAAATAACCCATGAAAGCACTTTTCTAATTTTATTGAATAACTTGATTTCAAGTTTTTTTCAAACTAGGAGTATTTCTAAATGGTGTATATCAGTTAAAAAAAAACCTAAGTGTACTTAAAATAATGGCTGTTTGACAAATAAATACACAATAAATAAATTGTGTGTTGATAAAACACACATCTCTAAGAAGAAAGTCAACATACCTCTGTCTAATCTGGTCAAGTTTCTCAGGGTCGTTGATAACTACTTGGACACCTAGCTTCATTTTAGTCTTCTGCAGGCTAAAATCCAGGCAAGCAATCTTAGCATTTACCATCCGCTTTACCATTCCTGAGGAAAAATGAAAACGGATCAAAGCACATCCATTGACTTGCAAGCTACTCCTACACAGTCAATACTATTGTCAGACCTCTGTGTTCATGGGCAAGGCATTATACCAACATTCTGTAACATTACACAAAGGGATTTTTTCTAAATTCTATTTTTTCAAAGCATTCCCAAAACACATCTAAATTAATCTCTTCATATGCTGCAAAACATGTTACAGGTCCCAAATTTAGGATAGCAATGAGTTAAACAGAAGTGTCCAGTCTGAGCAGTAGTTGTGCACCAACTTCAGCATGCTGCTTGACTGTTCAAACTGAGGATGCTCTATCCCACGCGTATAACTACATACACCACTTGCACGGTGTAGCAGCAAAAAAAATGGGAAAGCAAGAGTTTTAATAGCAAAACACCTGCACACACCTTGTGATCCCACAGTGCAGTTCAGTGCATATCCGTTTACAAGGAAACTCTCCTTCTGGCTGCGTCCATGTGCCTTTAGCACATTGACAGAGTTGATTGGGTAGCGAGCCTGACCTTTCCCATCAACAAACTTAACTGCAAGGGCAGCATCCACCACAATGTTGGCAAAGAAGTCTGCATCACTGAGCAGCATCTGTCAAGGTTTTGTTAACGCCAGATGCAGTACGGTAAAGCAACACAGCAGTCCTTGCTTTATTACCTACTAGGCTGAGACCATTACAAAAACTGTCTACCCATTTTATATTAACCACTTTATAAATCTGCCCCAAAAGTTCTAGCTATAAAAAACTTAATAGCATCTGTAAGTTACCAGATTTCAATAATATTTGCCCCTGTACAACTTTTAGACATTTTTTAGATATTTTTATGAGTGACAACTTAGAAAAAGGATACACTCCAATGATCTTGGAAGACATTGAGGTTTTAGCTGCATTGACAAGACACTCTCTCCCAAGATCATCAGTACTAATAGTCAGATTTTCACTGATGTATCGAACAGCTTCTCTGTAGAGACAAGAATAAAAAAAAGTGAGATGGAAATCATTAACTTCCAAACATTGCCAACTCACGACAACATAAAATACTACCAATAGATAGCATGCTTCATTTTCTTCTGCATCTCAAACTGAAAAAATACAGAATTTTTAAAATGTCATATTTTTTCTTTATGTACTTACTTGCAAGCCAGGCGATATCCACTAATTATAGATGTGGGGTGAATTTTTTGTTTGACAAGTTCATCCGCACTCTTCAGCAACTCTGCAGCAATAATCACCTACATACAAAAAACAATGACAATTGTCTACAATTACTTTCACTTGAGGTCATGCAAACTGAAGTCTGATTTCTTCCAGGAAAAGCCCTCACATGGTATCAAAATGTATTGCCACTTCATATAGGAGAGATGGATATTGCCAACCTCTCCTTCAGACTGTGACAGTGTTGCTCTCTCCCATTAGCATAGCCAGTCATTCTTGGTGCACCGAATGAATGGTACTAAAATGGGAATAATGATTATAAACGCCACTTAGGATAAACTGTTTTACCACTTCTAATAGAATGTGTTATAAATAAATTGTGCCAACATAATACATTTCAATATAGTATAGAATTCTCTAGATGCACCTGATAAGAATTAACTCACCACTGAAGTTGTCCCATCCCCTACTTCTTTGTCCTGCAAGTCAGCTAGTTCACACAGCACCTTGGCAGCTGGGTGCTCGACCTCAAGAAGCTGCAGAATTGTTGCTCCGTCATTGGTGATGGTCACATCCTATGGACGGAATAAGAGACAGGGCTGGGTAGTAAAGTGATCACGGTTGCAGTCTTTAAATCTAGAAACACAAACCTTGTTTTTCTTTTAGCATGCTAAATTTGAAAAGATTCAACTGTCATATACACACAGAATCCTTTGCATTATTTTAAGCTAGACACTCACAACCTATTCACAATTAAAAACAACCTGTAACTGTCCCTCCCACAGATTTTCAGCAACACAAAAAGATGTTACTTGTCTCTTTAGCAAATCAACAGTGACAATTATTTTAATTAACAAGAGACACTAAGCTGCTAAATTCGAATTGAAATTGAGAAAAACATGAAAACCTCCCTCTCTGTTTTGATTTGTTCAGGTGAAGAAGTGCACAATCCCTGCCATATTCTTAGGGCCTTTTAGCAAGTCAATATAAAAAAGGTTTATGGACAGCCAGGCTTCTTTAAGAGGAGTAGCTCAGTCTTCAATGAAGTTTTTTAAATTGAAGACGTGTCTTAAAGAAGGCCAGGGCTACAGGTTCATTTTGAATACACAGCCGCTACAGATTTAAATGTGAAAAGCAAAGACATAAGTAAATACTCACGCCAATGTCATCCACTAACATTTTATCAAGACCAACTGGACCAAGGGAACTCTTGACGATGTTGGCGATAGAGGCTGCCGCCATAACTGAAAGAAAAAAAAAGGCCATTAATGGGGCAGTCTGCTGTTATTTTTCCTTTAAAGGAATTTATCATCTGTATATGTGAAGCAAGTGGAGATTCGTTGTTTTAAGCAAACACCTGCTGTACAAGAAAATCATCCTTCAAATACTATGTATCCTTTCACTTACAAATCTCGATAAAAACGTTTTATGGCCTTTAGTGTTCTGTCACTTCATATAGGAAAGCTAGGAAATGCTGCCAGACTTTCCTTCAGACCATGACTGGAATTATCTCTCCCATCAGCATAGCCAGTCATTCTAACTGATCTGAATGACTGATACTAAAATGGGAAAACGTATTGAGCAGTGATAATATACAATCGGACCAATACAAGACTTGACGGGTTTTCGAACCAGAGTGTGCGTTTCGCACTCGCTTAAAACGATTAAAAATAGATCCTTGATCAAATCTATGATCAATTAAATAGCAATCGGAAAATTACAAGAGAACGTAAAATAACCGTGCAAACAAAAGCGATGGGGAAGTAATACACCCGAAATGCACCTTGTTTTTTTTCCAGTGAGAGTGAATTTGTTTCCAAGATAGAATGCGTGTCCAAGAGTTACAAGACACACTGACACCATTTTGTACCAAAACGGCACAAGTACGTGAACAGACATAATCCAGGAAAAAAACTAGCTACTAAAATAACTGCATCAGAATGCTTCAACGGCTTCCCTACATATGTAGGCGAGATACAAACCTATCTTTAAAAACTTGAATTGCAAAATACAATGACAAGACCGACTGTTAAGATGGCTAGCTTAGTAACAAAGGAGAACTGCAGCAGGCTGGGTTGGGTCAGTGACCAGCAAATTCTGAAGCTGATCAACTAAAAGCGATCTTCATTAACAAAGCATCACCCTACTGCTAAAATGTCGTTATCAACCGGCACATTCTGTAGATGGACAAGTAAACTTTATTAATGCCGTTAACGTTAAGCGAATAACGGGGAATATATGACACACGTGCGTCAGACCGGTAACTGCAAGCAGACCAGCTTAGCTGCTCACCACGTTTAATTGATTTTATATTAGATTTCCCTTCATGCCGTGTGAAACAGTATGCTATAACAGATTATCGGTAAGAAACAACGCATCTCACCATTTTGAGTGCGGACTGACTCGCCAGTTGTTCTCTGGCCGAGCACATTGAGAGGCCCCTCTAAAACCGACATCTTCACGCGCCGCAGCCACACACCGAAGGGAGTCAACCAGCATGCCGGGTAACAGCCGCAGCGCACAGCACTGTGGGAAGATCGGGAACGGGGTGGAAGTTTCGAGATGCATCCGTACAAAACCCAAAAATAAATATTCTGATCAATTTAGAAATACATGGAAATACTTACACTTTATGTAGAAAAATATATAAGCATTCATCTGATTTTTCAATTAAATATTACAATTATAGGAAATGAAATCACACGTTATTGCCTTCCTTCTCACTAACGTACTACGTTTCCCACAATGCATGTACATGTATTTCCACCATCGAGGAACAGTGAGTGTTCGGCAGCGTCTTCTGGTGGGAATATTAGGGTGGTGCGGAAATGGCTGAATTAACGAAAATGCACAAAAAAACATATTTACTTTTACTGATTTAATATGGGATTTTTAAAAATATATAACATGAAGATTAATGTTGTACGTATAACTATGCCTATATTATCTTTTAAGAATGTTTCTGAAGTGTAAATCGCCTTGGATGGAGTTATCTAATACAAATTGCAGAAAATAGTATTTCTTATGTGTTTGAAACTTGGAATGAAAATGCTACTTTATGCATTTTCGTATAGAACTAGTGCAGTGTACAGGACAATGTTATGCAGAATTCAGTGCACTGTCCTAGTTACTTTATCATCCCAGATGGGAAATGTACTTTGCAGGCAGGTAAGGACAACACATTATGTAAGACATTTAACACACACATCTATGGTGAGAAAGAAAAAAAAAATAAAGTAAATGTACAGTCAGATGTCCAAACTGAGCAGGTTGATAGCTGTGGGAAATAAAGATGACTTAGTTTTATTGCCCTTGAGCCTAGGCAGTCTAAATCAAAGTCAAGATGGAAGAGGATGAAATTCACTTTGCAAGATGTGGTCATGACAGTCAATGATTATATTGGCCTTCTGCACTATTCTGCACTGTTTGATATAGATGTCTGCAAGCTGTAATTGTTTTGCAACAATGATTTTGCTTGCTACCTTCACAATCCTACTTGGTCTATTTTCATTACATATATTAAGGTTACCAAACCAGGCTACCACAGTGAATGTTAGGACAGATTTAATGAAAGTTCTGTAGAATAAAGTCATTGTTCAAGTACACACATTAAAAGAATGGAGTTTTCTTTGGAAGAGCAATTGCTGTTGGGCCTTCTCGCATCTTGCTTCTTGAGGTGATGCAGTAGCTCTGTGGCTAAGGCTCTGTGCCTATAGCTGGAAGGTTTCCGGTGCGTATCCTGTGGCTGGCAGAGGAATCTTACTCTGTTGTGTCCCTGAGCAAGCTGGAGCAGCTGCTCCAGGGGTGCCATATAAATGGCTGACCTGGTGCTCTGACCCCAAGCTTCTCTCCCTGTCTGTGGGTCTTATGGAGAGCAAGTTGGGGTATGCGAAAAGACAAATTCCTAATACAAGAAATTATATATAGCCAATAAAGTGATCTTATATGGTGTCTGTGTTTTCCTTAAAGGTTAGTTTGGCATCAACAACAGTGCCAAGATTTTTTTAACTTGACAATTTCTTGCTCCTCAATGACTGTTGGGTGGTTGCTTTCTATAATCAATGATCATACAATTAATCATATGATCATAATATTTTTTGACATATCAAGCTGAAGGAAGGAGATGTGACACCATTCAACAAAATAATCCACTACAGGCCCATGACCTGTGTCTGTGCCTTGGAGGAGACTAACTATGACAGAGTCATCAGCAAACTGGATGATGTGTCTGTCCTGTCACGAACCACACTCCCGCGTGCACCTCTCGGCGTACACACCTGCGCTGTTGTTAGCAATTAGCACTGCGCTCACCCTGTTTCCTGATTTAAACCCGTTCACTCCGCTCACTGTTGAGATTGTCCTAGCCCTTTTCTTGTGCGCATTCTTTCTTAACTGACTTCTGGATAACCTGATCCTACTCTGACTCCGACCTCGACTCCGTCTCTGCCTCGTGTCTTTCGGATTTGGATACCTCACTGCCTCGATGTCTGGATACCCGACCCCGCTCTGCCTCCGACCTCGACTCCGTCTCTGCCTCGCGTCTTTTGGATTTGGATACCTCGCTGCCTCGACCTCTGGATACCCGACCTAGCCTGGCTACCCCGACCTTGAACACTGCCTTTCGCTCCCAGGATTTCTGACACATTCTCTCTCCATTTATAAGTGTGGTTGAATGGTGTTAAATGGCTGATGAGAAATCTATAAATCAAAGCCAGGCATGTGTCTTCGGACATTCTAGATGTGAATATAAGAAATTCAGTAATGTGAGGCAAGCATATCCGACTCCTTTTTTGGCCCTGTAGGCAAACTGCATGGCATCCAATAGGTGCTCTACGTGGTAGAGAACATGTCTTTTAACACATTTCTCAAATTATTTCATAGCTAAAGAGGTCAATGCCACTGCTCTGAAATCATTTTGTGTCTTGAGGATTTCATGTTTTGGAACTGGTATGATTGTTTCCTGTTTCCAAATTCTGGGTACTTTTTGCGGATTCAGAAACATTTTGAAAATACAATGAAATATAGTACTGAGCTGCTCAACACATGACCTCAGTACCTGCCCACTGATGTTTTCAGGTCCGAGACATTTCCTGACCTTTGTTTCTTGAAAATGTTTGAAACACAATATCAAATTATCAAATTGGTGGTAGCAGTGAGCTTCTCTTTATGGTCCATGATTATGCCCCTTAAGTCATATTTGTCAAATCTAAGGTAAAAATGATTTAGTATATCAGTTCCCCAGTGCTGTTTTCTGTACAATACCTCCATCACTGGCAGCAGCCCTGGCACAAAATTAACATTCTGTGGCCCGATCTAGTTAGATCTCAGAAGCTAAGCAAATGTCAGCGCTGGGATAGGAGACGTCCATACAGGAAAACCAGTTCTTGGTATTGGTGAATAAGTAGGTTTTACTCTTCCTTTTTGACCAGATTGTCCAGCCTACTATCCCATGTATGGTGATTAGTATGGCAGTGCTGTAGGTTAGTGGTTGCCAAGTGGTTACCCTTTTAGGTGTGTTTTTAAATTTTTCTTCAACTCTTAAAAATTTGTAGTATCAACTATGTGAATTTCTGAGCTTCATTGCCCCCTTCATTTAAATTTTTGCTTGAAATGTAACCAATTTTGAGTTGGCTTCAACAGAAGGGAAAAAAAACATTCCTTGCTGGACAGTTTAATAGATCGTCATCTCTACCTGTCTCTCATAAAATTGACTGCATATCAAGAGCCTTACAGACAGAAATAAAACAGCATTTTTTTACTTAGGAAGTTGAGGAATGGCTGAAAAAAATGTGTCTGTTAGAGTTGTTGGAAATAATATAGGTAAGGTAATTTTTGAAACCAAAGACTTTGTGTAGAAAAGGGCCTAAACAAGCATGCAGATCAGTTAAATGCATCAATGACCATTGAAGATTAAGGGCCCTGTTGAACTTGAAACCAACAGAAACAGAGGACTCTTAGGACCAGAGTTGAAAACCACAGCTATAGAAGGCGCCACCCTTCAGCTGAGATGTTAAACTGAGAACCTGTGTCACGGACGTCGGAAAGTGCATGCCGTGGAATGACAAGGAGAGCAGTAGAGACCCTATGTGTAGCGGCAAAAAGGGGCAACACTGGGGTTAGCCCAGGTTCAGGGGGTCAGACAATGTCGGTAGAGAAACCTATGCCCTCAAGCCTCGGACGTGGGGCGACCTGGTAAAAGGCGGGTCTCACGACATCCGTACCCTCAGTGCTGAGCCAGGAGCAGAGCAGACACAGGAAGTAAATAGGCAACACAGCAAGACACACCGGAAAGACATGAATGATCACAGGGAACTGGGAACAGGACAGAAGTAGAGCGCCCTCTAGCTGTACAGGGCATGACAACCTGACTACTTAGTTGTTAAAGATGCTTTTCAAAAAAGAAGGTATGTTAACCTCAGAGTCCTGTAATGTAGTGGAGCCGCTGCCGTGTGTCACTGCCCTTTGGTGTTGGATGTAGTGGGTTCCTGACTATATATGAAGAACTTTAGGATCCCTTGGGATGAAAACACCATATAAATGCAAGGAATTACAATCTGTAGCAGCTCTTAATGTAAACTGATCATGTAGCCTAGTTATGTGTTGGCAACATCATTTTTTTAAAAGCATAAAACTGCTTTGTTTATTTTCAGTAAAAAGCTTTAGAAGGATGACGGTTGATCTTGTAGAAACAACATACTGGATTCCTTTTAGCTATCGTCTTGTCAACATAATACCACAGAATCCATGATAATCTCAATCTCATCACAAGATTAACCAAGGAATATAGAATCTAATAAATATTTTTGTAAGTTCACAAAGCCTTACTTTTATACTAGAGAAGTGCATTGTGTTGTTAGTGTCACCAACCTAAGACTTTATTCCAAGGTTTTTGTAACATTTCAAAGTGCGGAATCTAATCCATTTTAATGTCTTAAAACAACACTGATGATGTGTTGTTGCTACAGTAATTCTGCTCTGTACAAACCAAACGTTCAAACATTTGGTTGAGAAGTAAATGGTGCGAAGTTGCTATCTGTGGGATTAGGACTGAATGCCTCTAAATTCATGTCCCCCCCTTAGAGGTTTTTAAAAGTCATTTTGAGAATGAATTATAATTGTCTGCCAGGCCATCACCATAGATGCATCTAGAAATAGTACAAGATATTCTGAAGTTTCCATCACCCTGCTCAATGAGAGCATGTTCTCACATGAAAATATGATGATGAGCATGAAAATAGCTAAAGCTGTATTATACTGTGTTAAATTCTTGCTTTTTTCACAGATAGGAGCACAAAGCCCTGGAGATTTTGGTTAAGGAAAGCTTTTGAAGCACAAAAGTCAGTGTGACAGATTGATTGAACATTTATTAAGCCACCTTAACACAGTTAAGAAAGGTTTTTTTTTGCTGTTTTATGGAATTAAATACAATAATATTCCATATATGTAATACATTTTTATCAGTTAAGGTTTTAATAATTCATTTATGCTCAAAATTCCCATAATCATGCATAACATTTAATTCCAGGATCTTCATTCTTTTAGTAACATGTTGCTCATGGTTACCTCTTTAAAACTTGGTACTTCTGCACATCCAAAAATCCACACTGGACAGGATGTCAGTCCATCACAGGACACACACAGACACACACAGTCACTTCAGGGCCAATTTTCCCAGAAGCCAAATAACCTACAAGTATGTTTTTGGACTCTAGGAGGAAACCAGAGCACTCAGAGGAAACCCACACAAACACAGGGAGAATAAACCCACACTCCACACAGAGTGCTCCCTCAGTCAATAATTGAACCCAGGGCCCCAGCAATGCTAACCACTGCTCCACCGTGCCACAGTGGACTCTGTGGAAATGGGAAACTTTTAGAATCCTCTTTATAGTTCTGAATGGATGCTAGGTTTTATTTACTTAGAGGTGTGAATAAATGACTGCTGTGTTTTCTCAAACTGAATTTTCTATAACACATGTCCCATTTTTAGAATTGATTTAAGTAAGACTTAAGTTCTTATTTCATTGGGGTATAAATAAATCTAGGGGACACTGGCTTTAATCCACTTATAGTAGATTTACTATTGCTTTACTCATTCTGTATTTTACTATGTTTCCATGCACCTTAAGATAATGTGCTGCAGTAGAACACAAAATATTGATTATTTTAGTACCAATTTTCCCAATGACCCAATGGGAAAACATACTGATGCACAACGAAAATGCATACTTTACAGCAACAACTCATTATATACAGTATATACATACATATTGTTACTTACTTTTTTATTAATGTATCAATGTGTGGTCATATATAGCACCGCAGGTCTAGAATTGAACCCAAAGCCACATTGTTGTAAGGCAGCAATGCTAACCACTGAGCCACAATGCCACCCAAGAAATATATATCCACAACTATTCAAAAATGACAATTTTAATTAATGCAAGTACAGAAAAAGATGAGTACATGTCACTCATGGAGGTCACAACAATGGCACTGGACCATCACATCTGTCATATACAACTGCAACAGGAAATGCCAAGAAGAAATACCACGCACAGCGCTAGAATGTAGACCGTAACTCCTGCTGTGCATGAAAATGAATTACATGGTCAGAGGCCATTCAGGGGGAACACAGACAGCTGAGAGATGAAATCTGTGTCTCCTTTGTGCTAGGGATAATCTGACAGATAGAGTGATAGAGTGTTTCATTTACAGGTGATAGATAAATAGAGCAAATTAAATGTTATTTTGCCCTTGATGGAAGACAAGCGTGTGTTCAGATGGAAAAAACTGTTGTGGTAAGCATTGTGCTGTTTAATTGTTCAAGCCAACAGTCAAACACAATTGGTGCATATTAAGGGCAGCCTTACAGCTCTGCAATACAGTGTCACTGACAGTCCTTGAGCCAGCAGATTTTCAGTTCAGCAGACCCAGAAGTGTTTACTTTTCAGCAAGGCAATGCAAGACCACACACTTCGAAAATTATATTGGCATGATTTTATGAAAACAATGTAAAGATCCTGTAGTGGCCAGCTTTTTCTCCAATAGAGTCCAATAAACCATCTGCAGAACCAAATAACAGACATCGCACAGGAGGTTAATCAAGTTCATGCATAAACATGGCTAAAAATGTGCTAATGCTGAGGGAGATCATACCCAATACTAACTTTGAACTCTTTTCATTTTAATCTATCTACTGAAAACTCACCATGACTCTTTGACCCGTACTGTAGTTTTACTTATACTCTATTATTATACTGGTTTTGTTTGGCATCTGTTTAAAACATTTGGTTGCATCTTTTTTGCACCAGTGTAATATATTTCTTTGTATTCTTGTCAAGCTGGGAGTAGGAAGACGCGACTGAATCGGTCCTAGAACAAGGTTTTGGATAGATCAGCTTTCAGGTATTTTGGATTCTGAAGTTTGGGGTTTTCAGACTTTCAGGCAGACGCGTTTCCCTGAACAGAAATGGAATGGAGCGCTTCCTGAAAAAAGCCTCACACAATGTCAGAGCACTGAAAAGGTGGTGTCAATAGTATTAAATAGAGAATTTAATAGAATAATTAAGAGGACTGAATGGATGATTGGTGGAATGTGGGCAGAATTGATAAAGCCCCTAGGCATGTTTGAATGCAATTACCCGTGGGAATATTACTTGATAGGGCATCAGCTTTCCTGTCTTGATTCCCGGACAGTATGAGAGGGTGAAGTCAAATTGGGAAAAAAACTAGACCCAGTGCACCTGTCGAGGGCTCTAGGGGATGTCAGCATTCTTCGAGGACCATCTTGACTGGTAGAAGCTCCCAACTACCTACGTCATAATTGTGCTCTGCGGGTGATAGCTTTCAGGAAAATAAGGAGCAGGGGTAAAGCTTGGGTGGTGTCCCAAACCACTAGGAAAGAATGTATATACAAGTATACAGTGGAATGAAATATCGTTTCTCCTGGTCCACGGTGCAAATACAGACAGGACAGACAGGACAGTGACATAGACATTGTAGACAGGATACACATAGTGCAAAGTGCAGATAGTGCAAATTACAAGGTAAATACATAATACAATATACACAACACACTGGGGGGATTTAAACCCTGTTTCTGGAATGGGAGCGGGTGCAAGTAGATTATAGGGTGTTGATGAGCCTGACAGCCTGCGGGAAGAAGCTGTTACAGAGTCTGGTGGAGCTAGCCCGTACACTACGATATCTTTTCCCAAATGGTAGGAGGGAAAAGAGTTTATGGGAGGCGTGGGAGGGGTCATCTACTCTACTGGAGGCCCCGTATAAGCAGAGTTTGTGATAGGTGACAGAAATGGAAGGGAGGGAGGCTCCAAAGGTCAAAGGTCAAAGGTCAAAGGTCAAAGGTCTCCCTGTGCAGCGCACCCTTGTTAGTGTGATGTATGGTCCTCCTCTGGATGTGTCCTGATCCTAGTAGCCTTCCGTCCAGGGCCTGCAATGTCAGGACCAGATTGCAGGGAACCAAAGGGATGGTGTCAGATCTGGGCATGGTAGAGATGAATATGCTAATTCTAGGTTTTCTCTGCTATACTGTAATCCTATTAGATGTAGGTTTACTAGGTTTACCAGTTGACACTCTAAATTGGTTTAAATCCTATTTAAATAAAAAGTAAACATCAGTTTGCTTCAAAAACCTTCTGTTTAATAGGTGTTCTTTAGGTACCAGTCCTGGATTCCAGCTATGTATGTGTACATAAAACTCAAAGGTGATTCTTTAGTGACCACATTTTTTGCACCTTGTGAAATAATCTTTTGTTCGGCAAAAAGGGCAGCGTCAACACTTTTTAAAAACAAAATGTACTGTTATAGTTTGGTTTTAAAGTTTGATCTCTATATATTGCTTTTTCAACATGTTATTTGATGTATTCTTGTGATTCTTTTTTAACTGAAGTATATGCTGTAAAATAGCTAATTAGATTATACAGAAATTTACAGTGCATGTTCCATGTGGCGTTATAGGGATTAAGACTTACAAACTTGGATGACTGAGGTATATAACAGGATATTTTAGGAACTCTTCATCTGTCATTTAATTGACTTATTTTGCACATCCTATACCTCAAACATTCACCACTTTGCCATTCCAAGTACAGTTCTCTTTGGGGGGAATAAGCCAGTGCAACATATCACACATTTGTTGCAAACTCCATGTGGTATTCGAGACACTGTGGGTTTGCCACTCTGCCATACAGGCCAATTCAGGGTGTGTAACGCAGCAACTGCCTCTCTTGAGTGTGGGTGTGCGGCCTACAGACAACTGAGAGGAAATAAGTGCATTTGCATTAGGCTGCGAGAGCAAGATCTGTTGTACCTGATTTCGATTAGACTTCTGTTTAACTAGGTGAAGAGCACAAGAGAGCACATACTAGTCATGATGAGAGCAGCCTAAAGGCCGATCGACATTAGTCGCGTTGTTTAAAAAGTCTGATGTCTGTCCGCCACTCCCATTAAGTGATCATTGTAGTCAATGATGTAGTCAGTGCCTTAGCGGTACAGAAGAGAGCATGGCCTTAAGTCCTGCTCTGGTTTTTTACACTTTAAGTCTACTTTTATGCATTAAGTGGAGTGTCAAATCACATAATGTTGATATTTCTTTTTTTCATTGTACTGTCCCAATATCATATCTCCACTGCTTCTTACAAAGGTGCTAAAAAGCCAGGTAAACAATGATAAGGTGTGAAATCCTGTCTTGGATCCTGTTTGCTTTCATTGAAAAGCTTCCAAAATTATTTCATAGATGGATGACTTAAAACCTGTTAAAGTGCAGAAGGACAAAGCACTCTACAATTACATTGCAAAACTGATATTGGGATGAAACATAATTTCATCTGCAGGCAGTATACATTGTGAGTACTGTATTCAATCAACTGTGACAGTAATATAATACTGTATATATAATATTATATTAGGTCATTAAACAGTATGTTTTTAGTTATTGAATTTAAGTTGGATAGTGTCCAAACTATATTATTGATAAAAAAGGTAAGAAATGGTTTAAAAGTTGAGCCGCTGGTGTCATTTGTGCAATCAGAATACAAATTGCAGTGGATCAGAGTACACAACTCGTGTCTGTGCGTGTAACTATGAGTGACTCTCAATATTAACACCTCCTCCTGACTTGAAAAATTTAACATTAGAAAATTTACAAAATACTTTTGAAATCTGACATGTTGCGCACACTGCCAATGTAGATTGCAGTATTGACTACAATTGGCACATAAGAGAAGTGACAGATGGCCAAAATCCAGCCATATATTTTTTTACCAGAAATCTACCAAAATATTTACTGACGAATCTGAACCAATGTCAAAACTAGAAACAATGTAACCCTGAGCAGCAGGCAGTTGTGAGAGGTGTTTTGGCTCAAAGCATGTCTGTGTAAAATAAGGAGCAGGATGTGTCAGATGATTCAAGTGAAGAGAATATGAGTTTGGTTAACAAAACTCAGCTTCCGATCATTTAAACTACTAAACAATCAGGATTTTAGCAAGCAAAAAACCCTTGGCTAAAGTGCTGAGAAAAGATTTATGATCCCTCTAGTTTGGTCCATATTCTTGTATAGTTTAATCCTAGTTCAGGTGGGTAGCTGCATCAGCATGCGTAGGCTGCAAAAGAAAAAGTAAATAGGTTTATTCCATGCTGAAATGAGAAGAAAGAAAACACAACGTTTTGGCCGTGGAGCCTTCTTCAGGTGTGAGGTTTAGTTTAATCCTAGTTAGATGTTTATGAAAGTCTTCATAATATATTAATATAACCTTGCCCAACCAAGATATTAAAAAAAGGAACCAACAGTATTGTGAGACATATTTGGGTTAATACATCAGTATTTTGTATGTGGTAATTTGTTTAGTGTGAGTGAAGTTTTATTTAATCTCTGACCCAGGGATGTGTGGCGTGGATGGTTGAAGAGAGAACGCAGGCATGCGCTGTGTCTGTTGTTCTTTTTTCTTCTGTTTGGTCTGTTAGTTTTTTATATCAATAAAGTTTGATAATTGGCCAGTGAAAGCTCTGTTTTCCTTCACATGAATGCCTAAAACCCTAAACTGAACCCTGGATTTTACAGTATTATCACATGAATAAGCGTGTGAACCATTAGATTAAGTAAATGGCTGCACCTTCAGCTAGACATTTTCTTTGCTCATCAGTCTCTTGCTTCTGCTCTTATAAGATTTGGCCTATTTGTCCTTACGAACTGCTTCAAGTTGGTGACATCTGAGGGTCCCCTTGTATTAACAACTTACTTCAGGTCCTGTCATAACATTTCAATCGGGTTTAGATTTTATGTTGGCTAATGCAAAATGTAAAATTTCTTCTTCAGCTATCTGTTGTAAATCTGCTTGTAAGTTTTGGATCAATCTCTAGCAGCATGACCCACATTCGGCACAGCTTTAGCTGAGAAATGGATGACCTGATCATCATTGCTCATACAGTGTTGAACTCAAGGTTCTGTCAATGATGGCAATCATGGTCCTGTGGCAGCAATCAGACACAAACCATGATACTCCCACCACCATCTCTGATGGTCGGGATGAGCTCCCTCTGTAGGAAGGCAGTGATTGGTTTTGCCACAAAATTCAATTTTTGACTTATCTGCCAAGAGAACATTCTTTCAGTAATCTTGTGGATTTTCCAGGTGTTCTGTAGTAAAATTGAGATGGCTGGCAATGTTCCTTTTAAAGAAATGCAGTGATTTCTTCCTAGCTGTCCTCCCACGAAAACTATTCCCGTTCAGTCTTTATTGCCGATTGATAAACATAAACATAAATGTTTAAACGGCTTTATCCAATACAAGTTCTCAGGGGAGCCAGAGCCTATCCCACAAGGCAGGACATAGAAGCTAAAACGTTTTTCTTTCCATTACAACAATACATTATTATGAAGTTTTTAGAATTCCAGATTTTTTTTGTGGAAAAGAAAATGTATTTGCCTTAAAGTAAAACCAAACTAGTCTTCAGAGAACACATCACCTTTTATTATGCTTTTGTGTTTTTTGCCTCCAATAATCACATTTTCTAAGCATTGAACACTAGACCATTAGAAAACATTCTCTTTAGTTGAAATACAGTATTTGCATCTTAATTTTATATTATAGCAAAAGCAAAACTATAGAGCCTTACATTAGAACTTTCCTAAAATGTACATACATACAAAATTAAGTGTTTACAATACAGATGTAAAAAAAAGTGCAACAAAGTCCATATCTCAGTGGATATAACTCTTACAATCCCTGCCTGTGAAATAAAGGGGAACAAAGTAAAAGTAAAATTGTGAAAAGAAAAAAAAACTAATCAATACTTCATCGTTCTTTTGTTCAACATTTTATGCGCACGTCTGGCCTATATTGAGTTATGTAATGGATTTTTTGTTAGGTATTTTGAAGCTTATATAAAATTTGAGACATTAAAATAGCTTGACAGTATGGGCAATTGTTCAGTGCTTGAAAGCAGTTTCTAAAATATTTTTGAACATTCACAGTAGATGCAAAAAACAATACACACACAAATCTTTATCAAGCTTGTAAAAACAGATGACCTTGAAATAAATATGTTTACATTCAAATCACAGGTTGCCTGCTGAATTTATTTTTCATAGATGGTTAATGCAAAAGAGAGCTTGATTTCAATTTTACAAATAAATAGAAAGGTCATGTCCTAAAAAGAAAAAATTGCCAAGCCATTTCAGTAAAAAAAAAATAGACACAAAAGTGAAATATACACAGTACGTACTAAATAAATTTACATTCTTGGTGTCTATCCAGGAAAAGATGACATTTGTTTTAGTAATGAAAGCATTTAATTTGCTGATGTTCTTCTTATGAATCTCATACCATATATAAGTTGATGGTAGGCCAGTGCATGACACAAAACTCTAAGGTATGCATACAAGCTAGTGTAGCTATGACACCACGTGCTAGTGTATGTATCCACAATCACATCTACCACATACCCTACTGTGTTTATTTATACATGTGATGGGAGTGATTGTGAATACATAGGTAAATATACTGGACTATACATTCCTAGTGTATGTATGTGATTCTTAGTCAAGGTTCTTCATTACTAATATACATTTTGATAATGCACTGCTGATTAAATTAAACAAAAATAGTGCAATGCGATTTCATTAATCCAATATTTTTAACAAGAATTTTTTGAGTACTGCATCCAATTAATCGTAACTCTGGTTGTACTCCTTAATCAGCACTACTCACCTTTCTTTAAAATGCTATTTAATTATCAGTCACATACTGTAATTGAAGGCATCTATATTGCTTTATTTTGTATTATATCCAAAATTAAATAACAGTTTTGTAATTAATTGCACAACAATATATCAATATTTGAATTTCAGGAATAAAGGTAATACAAAATCTATGACCTTGATTATTCAAAAGAGCGTACCTCCAAATTGGTCCTTGAAAATTGACTTCAATGTCAGAAATGGATAGTACTTTTTATTTGTGGTCACTAGTATTTGAGGAGTGTTGTCTTGGGAAAATAATTTAAAACTTGCCAAAAAAACAAAAATAAGTCAGCCAGTTAAAAAATTAAATATTGCTATCTGAAAATCTGTAACAGACTAAAGTACTCATTAAACATCTTATTACATAGATCCTACTCAAGTCTCAAGTGTGTGGTCCCTCCTAAAAATTAATAAAACAAATATTTTAGCTTTCCAAAAAACATGGCCTGTTACAAATTGCTCAGTTTGTTGATGACAGACTGGATTCAATATATATAAATGCATTTCACGCACAGTTTTGAAATAAATAGATATTGTTGCGAGTCTCTTTGTAATAAAAATGTACACCATCCCTTTAAAACTGCCTATTTTTAAAATGTGATCATCTAAAAATGAAATTAACATTTTATATGAAGCAAAAACTACTTGTATTGAATACATTAGAAATCTGGAGATAGTTATAATTTCTAATAGCAAGAAACTATGTTTGCACTTTTACAGGCCTTGAAGGTTTTAGATTTTAAATATATGCGTGCATTATTTTTTTGACATTTTTAACAGCTATTGTTTTCTGGTAGGCTAATATTCCTTGCTGTAGGTAATTAGGCTAACTACATAGTATGTTACAGGCTATAGCTATACTACAAGTTTTCAAGATACTTAAAATAACTGATCTATGCTTCTTAAAATGGATTTTCTAAAATCAGTAGCTCCGCACTGTTAATATACAGCTGTACTCTGTAATGCAGGCAACAACTGTGTTATTGGAAATTAAAGCAAAAACATTTATATTGATTCCCAGACCAATCCTTCGAAATGGTTTTGGTTTAGTGAAGACCAGCTCTAGCAAGTACAGTTCAAATATACAGTAAGTAATCCAATTAAATCTAATTTATTAGACACTGCATTGGATATTTTTCAGGAGTTTATAGAAATACAGTACTTGGGACATTTTTAAGTAATGTGTGTTTTTGTTTTTAATGTAGATTAATAATTTTGTAAACTTTGACCCTTCATATGTAAAATCAGAAGGTTTGCCAATTTTCAGTTACAATCTAATGCTCTAGGAAGTATTTTTGAATTTCTCTGTTCTGTTGGTGGAACTACTGCTTATTTTATCTTCATTTAATACACCAATTTATAGATTTCCTGTTCAAAGCAAGTACATGAATGCTCTTTTCTCTTACGGTACGTAATTGAGAAAAGCTCTCTGGAATTTTCCTTACTCTTTTGATGTGAGAAAATAATTGATGTTTTTTTACAAAAATAGGGTATTGTCAATATATAACAGAGGTACAGTATGCTGCCTCAAAGGAGAACTGTGCAGGTTTACACAGTGAATTAATTCACTTTCCCTGTTCTATATTTTGCAAAGACACATGAGAACATCTAAACACAGTCATACAGAAAATTACTATTGACTTAAGCAGTTTCTGTAAGGCAGCAGTCAGAAGTAAAATCCCTTTCATTCTTAGCCCATGGTTACAGTCAGGACTGGACTTGTCTGAACAATTCAAATACGGTAACTTTATTGGTTCGTAAGCCACAAACAAGCAGTATCTTTGATCTTTATTAAGCTTTCTTAAATATACATACACAAGCATTTATTTTTATACATGTACATACGTTTTTTAAGTTATTGTCAGACCTTAAATTATATGCTGTCTAACAAGGATTACAGTACTACCTGCGGTGTCAGATCACCACACAAATGTGCATTATACCTGTTTGCACAAGCAACTGTAGATACCAGCATTAAAAAGAGGCTCAAGCAAAACTGCTGGAGCTGAGACACTGAAATTTTTCTCTCAGGGACTGTACAATATTCTGCTGGTTTGCAGGAGGCACACTCCAAAGGTAATCATTCAGTTTGTCATGATCTGCGAGGGCAGCCAACGAGACAACAGGGCTCATGGTGCCATGACAAGACTTCACGGGGGTGCAGGGCAAGCTAAGTGACTGTGTCAGGCCCCTGTTGAAGTGCTCTTTGGCCGATGGTGTTGAGGCGGCTTGTTTTGTGCTTTGTTCCGTAACTGAGGCCTGATCTTCATCATCAGATTTGATTTCCACGTAGTCTTCATCATCGTCATCCCCAGTGTCCTTAAAATTGGCAAAGTAGTTCTGTGTGGCAATGTGAGCATTCAGGGGGGAGTTCCTGTTCACTACCAAAACCTGCTGGGAGTCCTGAAGTATCATGTCTGACCGGCTTTCTGGCTTCTGATCAGAAGAACTGTGCTGATGTCCCGACTGGGCAGCATGCTCGGTTCTGTGAGGTGAAGGTAGTCCACAGTTGTTTTCCCCTAATGAATTTCGGTTGGAGGCCACCCGATTCCTTTCTTTTGGATACCGACTGCCAGCGATTTCTATAGTTTTGTTGTTCATTTTGACTGAGGATGAGGACTGGCATCTGTTGTAAGAAAGTGGCTTGGCAGATTCTGGCCGCCGCCCCAAAGAGTTGTAAATGTGCTCCTGGTTAAAGTTCTCCTTGTTGGGCTGGCTCACAAAGGCACTCCATCTCTGGGTTGGGGGACACGGGGGTGTAGCAGATTTCAGAGCTGGGACAGAGCAGGCAGGAGACAGCTTCCATTGTGGAGCCGACATCTGATTCTCCCCTTTGAAGTCTGTTTCATTTGGCCAAGAAACAAAGTCCGCCAGCTCCCCGTTACTGTAGGTGGAGTTCAGCCAGTCCTCGCTGAGGCAGGAGTTGTCAGAATCCAGCTGAGAGCAGTGTTGCAGGGGGGACTGCTGTTCTACAAAGGACTCACCAACGTGGCTATGTGTGGCCTTCTGCGTGCAGGATGGGGTCTCTCTGAACATGATCTGCTCATACAACTGAGAGTATTCTGCAATCCTGGCACCTGAGTGTGAAGAAAGTCATTATCCAGATCAGAAGGATTTAAATGGCTGTGCTG